>NC_081251.1:114148936-114448936 GCF_030490865.1 Poecile atricapillus
CAGCATGTAAGCCATTATCTTTTAATGCCTCCATTACTGCAAGCTCTCTCTGGGTCTCAAAAAAATCTTCCTTAATGGGAGAAATCAGATTGAAGAGGCTCCATTTTAAGCAGATTATGTGAGCAAAATTCTTGTTATAAAGAGTACCAAAAAGTCAAAATCTCAGACATGAAAAGGTGTTCAAAAACTTTGGGCCAAAAAAAAAAAAAAAGAAAAGAAAGAAAAAGAAGCAGATTTATCTGAGTGAGCTGTTTTGTGTTTTAGATACAGTTCCTACACTGGATCTTAAACTTGCAGCAGGAAATGAAGATAGCATATATCCAAGCAAAAGATATGTGAAGCTTGTAATTGAAATTAATTATATATTCTTTACATTTTCCATTTCCCCTTTAAAGCCGGACAGGTGGGAATGCTTTTGCTCTTAAGTTACAGAGTCAGGTTCAAGCTCCGTAAATCCATTCCAGTCAAACATCAGGCTTTCAGTGCACTCCCCCAGCCAGCTTTGTCCTCAAACATTCCTTCACGACCTTACCCTGCTTAAAATCAGGCCGGCCCCATCCCCCAGGTCAGCCTGGCTGCCTGCCCATCCACACATTTCTGTCTGCCTTTTGAGTGTTTTCAGAAGCCCATTAAATTGTGCCTTGGCAGGCCAGACGCATTCAGCTCGCCCTAAGACCCAAAGAGGGAAGGTTATCGAATTCCCCCATCTCTGCCAGACACACAGAGCTGAACTCCTCGGCCAGGCGAGGAAGCTCTGCAGTTGCACCAAGTAAGATGTTAGAACTTGTAAACATGTCATCCAATATTGTAACAGGCCCGTGGGGCACAGACAGGCACACAAGCCAGAGGGTGTGGGGATCCAGATCCAGCTCTAATGCATTTTTTGGGTTTGTGTTTGGTTTAAACAGCACAACTGGAATTGGCTCCATAAAAGAGACCGATGTCACTTTCTTAAATGAAGCGGCCTTGACAATTTTCTGTGATCTTTGGTGGATCTTCTTGGCTGGGAGAGGAAAACGGGGCATGACACTCTTGCACCTTCTACTGGATAACAACAGAAAAGAGAGAGGAAAAGCTCAGTTCTGTCGCGGCTGGAAGATTAAGAAAATGCTTATTGCAAACTTCTGTGTGTTTCCATCCTTAAGAAAGGATGTTTACCAAAGCACCTTCCCCACTGCCCTGCTCTTGGCAGCCTTGGGATGCTGCAGGTGCTCGTTGAGCTGGGCAGTGACAAGTTCTGCAGGACCCACGGTGGCACCGCACCACGAAACCAAGGCAGGAAAAGCGCCCAAGCTGAGTTCGCTCCCTGAAAACAATCTGAGGCGATGTGGATTGCACCAGGACCAGGAGCACGGCAATCAAGAACAAAAAAATTAGCTTTAAAATACACACGAACAAATCAGAACTACTCCGGACACGAGATAATGCAAACTAACCTTGCCAGAAATGAGCTGCAAAATACCTTCATTTTCTCATACAGTGAAACCCTGATAAAATCACAACTGTTAAGGTCATACAGTATATCAGGTGGAATCACAGTCTTTAGAACTCCATTATTAATGCACACAACCTCACAATCAAAGAGGATAAGAGCACAGTTCCCAGATGCCAATGATTTGATCCTATCTTATTTGGCTGTTTACATTTAAATAATGTGGCCGTATAAATTTAAATAATAAGAACCACCAACAGATGGAATGCAGGGGAAAAAAAATGTGCCTTCCATGAGACCCTGAACATATACTACACGGTGCTTTACAATTTATTTGAGCGGAGCTCATATTAAAAAAAAAAAAGCAAAAAAAAAGAAAAAAAGGAAAAAAAGGGAAAAAAAAGAGACTCATTTCTTCTGCCATTATGGAAATAAAAGGACTGGTGCTTTAGTTCGTTGCTAGCACTGCCAAAGAAACATGCAGTTCTCTAACCTCCAGTACAATGTACCCATAAGGTACCAAGCATCAAAGCATATTAAAAGATATTAACTGCATATTTGCTTATGAACAAGATAAAAAGCTGTAGGGCCTCCAGGTTCTCAAGCTGTGAGTGGAACAGCTTTGCAATTTGCCTGCAAAACTGCATTTTGATCTTAATGAATATAAAATGGCTGCCATTAAAAGTAAAACAGATTATTTCAGGTCTTTTAGGGCCCATAGCTCTTTGACGGTCTTGGAGGGGCACTATGATCTTTCATTAAAATCTCACAGCAGGACTCCCTCACCAGCAAATCAAGCCTTGCAGTCGAGGAGATTGGCTACATTTAAAAGTAATTTTCAGAAATCTACACAGATTTTCAATTTGGTAATGAAAGCCATAAGAGAATGCAGGCAGCATTTTGTTGAATATTGTTCCTAATCCAGTGCTCACATTCGTTAGAGATTAAACTGCCCCGTAACTACCAGGCTGATGGCAGCCTGCCATTCCCGCTCCGCTGTAAACTCCGCTTGCTAATGAGGAGCATGTGCTAATTGTTGTCAGCATCCCTGCCATACATCCCTTCCCTAACAACATATTTTACCTGCTGAAAGGTGTTACCTCTTGCACTGTCAGCATCCCGTTTGAGAGAACAAATCTCAGAACGGTAGGAGAAAAGGTTCGGCGGCATTTTGCGTGGCACGGAACTAAAAGGATGTGTTTCAGTATCGATATCCAGACCCTCCTGGCACCTCATCCTGCAGTTGCTACTCCTACATTAACACATCAAGGTAAGACAAAGAAAGATGTCGCACGCTTTAATGGCAAAGGGAATAACAGAGGCAATTTCTCTGTGTTGTGACGCCAAGCAAGGGATGCAGTTCCCAGTAAAGGGAAGTTGAAAGGTTTGAAAAGTTAGAGTGATCATATCTCTCATTATTGCAAACAATATAAGGGGGGATTAAAACAAAACCTGAGCTGGAGCTGCGAGGAAGCTGGATTTGGACACAAAGATTGACTCTAAGTTAGTCAGAGCTGATGACTGTGCTGCCCTCAGGTGGAAGGTCCTGTCGGGAGGGGGAGGCCTCCTTTTGCAATGTAAACCCAGAAGAAATAAAAATAATAATAATAAAAAAAGAAAAAAATTCAGCTTTAGTAGCTGCAGCAAACCAAGACGCTCAGAAGTGTGAGCAAGCAGGGTTATAACACATGAATTCTCAAATAAACCAAACGTGAATTCAATTATGGTAGAAGAGAACAATTTTCATCTCCTGAATTGCAAATTGGGTTTGTTTCCAGTTCATATTTGAAACGCGAGGTAGATGCTTGGCTTTTCTTTTTATATTTTTTTAGCTGGGGGGATTCTGACAGGAAATAGTGCCTTGGAATAAGTTGCAGCTGATTGAAGAGCTCCACCACACAGCCGTGTGACTGACACTCATCCTCTGAAGCACATTTGGTATCACTGCGTCGGGCAGATTTCGTTGTTCAGTGCCACGAGCCACAATACCCGACATTGCTGCACATTTAAAATGATTAGATCAGTTCTGTACACATACACAGGGCCTTTTGAAACAAGTTTCTTTCAGTGTGCAGGAGCAATTGGGAAGGAGAGACATTACAGGGGGTTCAGCCTGTAAAAAAAGGGGAACTTTTGTGTGTTCATTCATGAGGAGGTTTAAGGGGCACACAAAGCAGCCACAGCATCTCTGAGGTAACAAGATCTTTCTTTCCTCTGGGGCATCCAGATCAGGGTTACAGCATCCCTCAGCTTCCTCCACATGGAGCCCAAAGCAGAACATCAGCACCTCTGGTCTCAGAGCACGTTTCATTGACTGACCACCACTCCAAGTGAGTGGAAAGACTAAAGATGAGGGATCAATCCTATCTGCTGAAATCTGAAATGGTAACATTTTTGCCAGTTTCTTGCTTTCTTTTAGAATTTTTTTGTTCCAAGTTAATTAGAACACCTTTATGTGTAATATTAGAGATTTCTCACCAGCTTTAGGTTTTACCATGTTTTGAGCACAGATAATTTTTTCCAAAGCAAAAGACAGCAACCTGGATGCGCTGCAGGTTTGATCTCCTACTTTTTCACTTACCCAAATTCTGTGTTTCCTAATTCCTCCTGCCACACACCAGAACACCCCCTGTGATAGCAGAATCCTCCTCACACCTGAGGTTTCCTTATTGTAAATACCGTGGGCTGAAGGATGGGACACCAACTCCACCTAATCCATATCAGCCCATGGAGCAACAAATCAACTCCTTTTCCTTTCTGCAGCTGCTCAGGACCCAGAGCCATCCCAGCCATCTCCAAAGGATATATTTATAAGGTTACACTGCAGCAGGTGGCTTCCCATTAAATAGCTTTAAACTACTCCTGAGCTGGTTCCAGAAGTACAACCCAGAGCAGGATGAACACTGATGGACCAATATCTTTGGGAACTTTACCTAGCTGGGTCTGGCACTGCCCCTTATCAGTCTTAAATGTAGTGTTTTCAACAAAGGAAAAGTCACAAAGTTTTATAAGGTTACCTTTTAAATAAATGCCTTTTTTTAAAAAAAAAAAAATCAGCACTTTCTAAAGATTAGCCATTTTTTTTTCTCCTTAGAATGCTACTTTTTGGAAAGGAAATGGACCTAACTATACCTTTGCAATCTTTGTTTTCTTTCATAGAAAACATATTCTAATTTCTATTTGTCACGGTCAGTGATTCATTTTGGGAGACTTAGAGGTGACTCCTGCCATTTTTACATAAAGGCAAATAAAAAAGAAGAGGTTTTGTTTGGTTTTTTTTCTTTGAACATCTGTGTCACATTCTGAAGTAGTTTATTATAGGAAATATATAAAATAATATTATTTTACTATAATAAAGCAAATGCATTAATTAGATTAATGTTCTTCTGTATCTTCCTATAAACGCTGTTTATTTAAACAGGGACTATTTTAGAAAATGACTGAGTTATTTGGGGCTTTCCCACCCTCTATCTGTTCTCTAATCCCCTTGCAGGAGCTTTCCCCATCGACACATTTTGCATCCAGATGTTACTGCTGGTTGTGGCACTGGTGAATTAGCCCAGGACTTTGAATGCTGCTCCACATTCCTGAGGAAACAGGCCCTCCTGAAGAATTAGCTGTCCTAAGCAGAGTGGCTGGCAAACAGGGAGGGGGAGAAAACAGGAGCAGGGGCAGAGGGAACGAGGAGTGGAAAGTCACATAAACTTCTAAATGAGAGTCCCACATGGGGAGAATTTGATCAGTACAGGAGGAGAAGGGAGCTAATGAAGCTGGGGTGCAGCAGTGCCTAATCAAACTCAGGTTTTGTAAACACCACATTCCCATTCCCTCTTCCACACCCTTCACAATGATCTTGATTGAAGTTTTCTCAGCAGCCCCATGCAGAAGGAACTCAGCAGAAATTAAAAAATGAGTTAAGTGTCACACACAGGATGGAAACTTGATCCCACTGAAGAGCATGGACAAAACCTGACTTCAACAGGGACAGAATTTTTTACCTTAGAACTTGACAAAATAGAGATGAGGAAAATACAATATCAAATATCAAGACAGAAGATGTCTTGGAGCTGAAAAAGACTGCAAAATAAGAATTGGTGCTTATCTCACCAAAAATGGCCCGAATCTGTCCTATATTTTTATTCTCTGACTAAAACAGCAGGAGAAGCTCTAAGTTCACCATCTCAATGTACAATGGTGGATATTTTCACAGAATCTGAAGATCTGCAGTTAAATCTGTTAGACCAACAAAACACATAAAACACTTTTTTTCTGTTTGATCTCCTGTGCCCCAGGGATCTCAAAAGCAGTCAGGTCCTCAGATCCCAGGGCCAAGATCCACAGCCTGCAGCAGGGCTAAAACTCACTCCATTCCAAAACACGAGTCCTTCCACATGCATTTCAAAACTGCTTTTTCTTCCTGCAGACAGCCTCTCTTTTTTCTCATCCTTATCTATTATTCACAAAAAGAATTATTTCTATAGAAGTTAATGCTTCTTTTCCTCAACTTTTTCTGATCAAGGTGACTTATAAACAGCTGCAATAAAAATGCTTGGTTGTTTTTTTTTTCCTTCCATACAAGAGCATCCTCAATAATGTTTCAGAGAGAGCAGAGAGGCTAAAAGATCTGTGACATTCATAGATTTCACCCCTGAAGCCACAAAACCCACACTAGCAATTTCTTCATTTGACCAAAATGAATGGTCACCACAAAAACAAATGTAAGTTTGGTATCTCTGATTTGGCTGAGACAGCTTAGGGGCTTGAACTTAATAGACTTCCTCTGACAGATTAGGATCTTCTGGTACATCTGCATCATCCTGTCACAGCACAGAGCCAAGTCCAAACCACAGGCATGGCACTGCCCTTGATCCATAACCTCGGAATACAAAATCACCGGCTAAACAATGTAATGAGACTCCCAAGGAAATACTTTTGAAGACAGGATTCATTTTACTTGGTGGTCTTTTATAGGCAGGGAAGGGAAAAAAAAAAAAAAGACAATTAGGCATTAAGAACTGATTGATGCTTAAACAAAATGCCTAACAGTGAAAGCACATTTCTATATTCCAAAGGACCGGGCAAAGCCATTCCTAAGAAGGGATTAACTACTATCAGATGATATTACTACTGGATTAATGGTGTTTCGCATTCACTATATTTATATTAAAAAAAAAAAAAAAAATCTGTTTTAAGGAGGATATAAGTGATTTGTATAAAAACCCCCAAAAAAGAAAAAATCATTTTTAGAGCAGCATGATGGATATTATTCTCTTCATTTATAAATGCTTAATTGCAGTAATTTTTCCCCCTGGCCTGGAATCAGGTCTTGCATTGCAAGTCAGTTTTTTTGAGAGCCCCACAACCCATGGAAGTAGGAAAGCCATATACTTTATGTTTGAGTGGATATTTTAAGCTTTTATTATTTTAGAAATTTGTTTTTGTAATAGATATTCTAAAGGTGGGTGATCATTTTACTTTATTGCTCATCATTGCTGACTGAAATATTTTTGCTAGATGAAGGTAATTACTATGACTATATTACTTTCCCAACCTGTTTGGTCTATTGTACCTCAGATATTCACAGTGTGAGATTCTGGATCCTTGTTTGCAAAAAAAGAAAGTCACAACATTATTTTTGTGTTCTGGCCTAATTATGTAAAGCCCCTACAGATGTTATCCAGTTTTCTTCCCTGCCTATCTCACACCTACAGAAGGTTACAGGAAAATTCCGATCTTAACATAGAATTGTGCGGGTGACAAAACCCAACAACAAACTCAAATGTTTGT
Organism: Poecile atricapillus; assembly: GCF_030490865.1. Classification (NCBI taxonomy): domain Eukaryota; kingdom Metazoa; phylum Chordata; class Aves; order Passeriformes; family Paridae; genus Poecile; species Poecile atricapillus. The sequence goes on from NC_081251.1 coordinate 114,156,156, forward strand.
GCTACAAGTGACAAAAACAATCTGCCTCGACCAGAGCCAAACCAGTCAGGTGAAGTTTTTTTAAAAGGATGCAAGGAACAACCATATTCTTATTCACCATTAGTTCCTACCAGTCCAAATTATACATTAGAGGAAATGATTTGTTGAGACATCCTCAGGATTATACTCCCTGGAGATGGAACACAGGTGTGCGCTCTCTCACAACGCCCTGTGTGCCTGAAGGAGACTTTCTTCAATCCAAACCATAATAAATGCACACTAAATTTGCTGTTATAAATATTTCCCATCATATCCATTATTATGGATATCACTTTTTTCTTACTTCTCCTGCTACCCCACCCAGGAGCCAGGCTGCCCTAACTCAGGGATGCTGTTCTGTTTTATCTCTTATCTGAAAGCCATGAACTAGAAATGTGGTTCAGAGGAAATAATCACAACATCAAAACCCAAAACCTCAGACTTCCTTATATTCCTTGCCAGGCTCCATCCACACACAGCATGGATAAAACAGGGTGCTGGAGGATGCATTTACCAACTTCACTGTGGTATTTCACAACACAGCCTCTGCAGCCATTCAGTCTCCAAATATCTACCTACCCACCTACTGCAACTGTTTTAATCTCAATCCCTAGCAGGTAGGACTTTAAATAAGATTTACTTCTAAAATATTTCCATCAGCATTATCTGTTATTAAAGGAAGAAAAAAAAGTTAAAATAAGATTTCTTACAAAAGGTAATTAAGCAGTATAATATCATAGTAAGTGGAACGAACAATAAGGAGTTGTACTAAAATATATACCTCGTGCAGTAGAGGACTGGTGTTTCAGGAGATTAACAATTATGATCACCAGTCCTCTTCTGTTTCTGTAATACTCTACACAATCTTTTTTAAATTACTTTATTAACCTTTCCTCCTAGCACAGAAGTGCCCGATTATAGATAATATTTCAAAATCATCTGAAGTGTAAGTGTGTTTGATTTGCTCAGTAATTATTTGTCTACTTTATTACATTGACCAAGCACACAAGCTCCTTGACCAGTTTTATTTCAAGTCCAGTTAAGAACAGGTCGGATCATTTTGTGTGATCACCCCCTTTGGGCCCCCGAGCACCTGGAATTTCACACGGGACCTGGGAACTTGGACATGGAAATCCCACACTTCCAACATGCAGGAATCAGTCTGTGATGCCATCTAAGGCTCAGGGGCTGCTCACCAGGAGAGGGTTTGGTAACAAAGTTTGTTCACTCACTGTACTGCAGACCACAGACACTAAAGCACAGCCATGCAAATTTGCCTTCCTAAACCTAAAAGGGTGTAAAAACCCCCATATATATTTGTCAATGCATTCTCTTGGCTGATAATTTATTCCCCACGTTTCACACAAGGCATTATTTCAATTTGGAGCTGAGGTATTAGCCCATTACCGGCTCCACTCCTCTCTGCAGCCTCATGCTAAACATATGGTGATCACAGGGAAATATGCATTTCTTACAGCACAGGCCTGGAGAAAACAAGCCAGCACGAAAATAAAAAATGCAATGAAAAAGTTTTCCTGCTCTAACTTTGCAGCTTTGGAGGAAAGGAAAATAATATTTACATTTTTGTAAAGATGAAAATGCAATGAGATGAAACGCCGTACACAGTTTATTCCTGAGGGCCACCACTAGGATAAAAGCATAAAGCCTGGGGACTTTGTTTACTGTCCACAATCAACAAATCCTGAAATCTCCATATGCAGCAGGTTTCTAAAGCTCTGTTAGTAATACTGTATATTGCTGGTCAACTCAGTCACCCATAGAATTACAGTGTAGGGTATGGATGCCAGTATTTTAGACCCAAACCAAGCATAAAAAACACAAAGTAAAATTCAGTGTCAGCACAAAGTTGACAGCGAATGATTATAACAGCTTCGAAGCTTGAAAAAGAGTGTAAATAACTAGGATCCCCCGCGGGCTCACTCAGCCTGCATACATAACAACTGTGATGGACAGCCACTGTGGTAAAGTACAGGAAAAAAAAAAAAAGTCACTCTGCAAAGATGCAAAAATTTCCCCTGCAACGAGCCTTAACTGTCACCTTTCTGACTAAATCAGCTACTTTTATAGAGAAAAAGTATCTATATTCTAAGGGGCACATTTGCAGTGCAGGCTGCTACTGGAGCAGGTAAACCATTAATATATTTTTCTGGGCTAATAAGCCCCAAGAATTTTTATTTCTTTGAAACAAATGATTCCAAGCTACATCTTAGCTAGAGACAACTCAGACCACCAAGCCAAAGAATTTCAAACAAGGCCTGTTTATGAACCTAGGGATGAAAATACTCTGATCTGCCAACACAGGAAAATTAGGATGCTTTTTTCCTCGGGACTTTTTTGTTCCTAGGAGTGTCCATACACAAGGCAAATATGCACATGTGGTAATGGCTTTAAAGTGCTGGCAAATTGCAAGTGGGTAGAAGCAGTGGGTGCTCAGGCTCTGTCAGACCTGTGACAGCACTGTGATTATGTGATCCCTGCACAGTCCCTGCCTGTGGGCTGGGGGCGAGGCAGAGAGGAGCACACAGCCAACACCAGCATATGCCTGCAAATTGCTGCATTTTTTAAAAAAAAAATCAATTAGCAGGCCAACTACTTAATTAACTAGCTCTTTCCATCCCCCCTCCATTATTTATTCAATGAAAGCTTTCAATTTTAGATCTTAAACAGTGCTAAAGCTTTCCCCATAACCCATTTTTAGTTATATTTGTCTAAACTCAGTAGAAGCCTTCAAATACCAGCCTTTGGTCACTGGACTGTTTATTCTGAGAGCTTGATTTTAATTTGAGCTACACAGGAGCTCACAAATACGACAGAGTGGAGACATTTGTGATGATCAGGCAGTGTCTGACTGAGGAAAAACAAGCACATCTAGCAAAAAGAAAAGAAAAATTCTCTCATCCAATAGTATAAGATCTGTACTGAAGTTCATGGTGAGTTATGGAAAACTTCTCTTCCTGCAAGTCACTAAATGCTCTCTTCCTTCAGCAAGCACAAAGAGAGATGAGTGTTTGACACTTTGTAGGTTGTGCTCATCAATTTGGTGAATCAGACACATAAATTATGCTTTTATAATTTTATCAAGTGAGAGTCTCTATTAGGTGTCTAAAAATCCTGAGCATTTTCAAAGCTGACCCTCAGCAATGGGCTGACTTCCACCCAGAGTTATTCAATCCTTCCATTTTGGTGGTGGGTTTTGACCTTTATCACTGTTTATTCAGAGGTTTCCAATTCTTTCTCCTCACCAGTGATATTCAAAGGCCATTTTGGAAACCCAGGACAGACAAGCATTTGGTTTAGGCCACCTAATTTGCTTTTTGCTGTAAAATGTGTCATGTATTCAAGACGCCCCTCAAAAAATTAATTTGAGTCCAGGAGTGGTGGGATAGGTTAATCTTGTACAAATTTCTGCTGAGTTGTTCTGTTCAGGGAAATACAGATCCTTCCATCACCATTGGCATGGCTGAAATAGCAGGTGGAGGTGGGCACCCAGTGCTGTTTGTGGGCTGTCAAACACATTTGCTTTCAACTGAGCCACAAGGGACAAGCTCAGAGAGCCCCAAGTAGTCCCCTGCACCTCAGCTTACTTCATCAAAGTGGCAAAATCATCACCAGCCTATTAAGTACAGCCTATTAGTGGTGTTAGAAAGTAATTGGGTTTATAAGTTTAAAGATATGGAAATTCTGCCTAATTTTATAATTTACATCCAACCTGGTCTGATGCTTCGAGAAGGCTGACTCAGAACAGAGGTTGCTCTGACCAAAAGGAACTGATTGCTCCTTTTGTATTTTACCTTGACACCACATTGCCAGCTTTAAGAAACTGGGATGAAACTCCGAGTGCATCTGCTTTGGAATCAGCCTTACTAACCCAGCCACCTGCAGCGAGTTACCCCTGACTTGGGCCACAAACCTTCGCTAAACTTGATTAAGAACCACAAGATATGGTGGCAGCAGCAAAATCAGTATTGTAGAGTTGTATTCACAGCACAAGAATAACTCTGGAAAGTGAAATTTAAAGCTGCTTTTTGCTGTCCCTTCCTAGGAGTGAGGAGCAGAGCTGTGAGCAGAGCTTGCCACGCCAAGTGAAGCTGCATTTGTAACCCCGCAGAAAGAAAAGGCAAAACAGGAGATATTATTCCATAGCAGAATTAGCATAACCCAGCACATCAGAATATTAAAATTTAACCAGGATTTCAAACCATCTTTGTATCATCAGCAGAGAGCCATGTCACAAGGGTTTTTTATTGGTTCAGCAGGATAGGTATAATTGTATCAATATTTTAATGCTTGATGCATATTGTCTGTGATAAATTGCTTGCATAAATAAAAAGCACCAATATTCAATTGCCAATGAAATAATCACACATTCTAGATCTTTATTATATCATGCATTATTTAATTACAATAATCAGAATCCTTTTGAAGGTAAAACAAGATTAAAAAGGTTTTGTTTTATTGGATCTATATATTTGATTTACACTTTATATGTTAGCTTTGCATTAAGAATTTATAAGGCATCAATTCAAACAGTGATATTACAAGAGTTTATTCCGTTTGTAATTAGTACAGTACTCTTAAAGTACTCTGGCTATGAGAGATAATATTTCAGTATTTAAATGAGCTTTTTAAGTATAATTGATGTAACAATCGTTGAATTACACATTTCTACCTGAAGAATAATGAAGGAAACATTTTAATGAGAAATGTAATCATTATTAGCAAATGATCTACTAAACTGCCATTTACTGACATTTAAAAGCTTAATAGCAGAAAACTGTATTTTTGTACATCTGCATCACTACAGATGATTATCAGCTCAGTTGCTCAGGCTTTCTTGGTGTAACTTCCCCTTTTAGGTTTTTGTTGTTAAATTTAAGAAAAGCTCTCTTTTACGATTGTCAGCTTCCTCTGGAAACCATGGGGCTTGACATGTATACAGATAATTTAAATAAATTAGCCCCTTTTCAGCCTTCAGCATTTTTTCAGTATAAAGGTCTCATTCTGGGGAGTACTCATGCTTGCATCAGCTTGATTTTGATGAATGCCCTGTAACCTCCCTGATAGCACCTCAGACATGGCCATCCTGCCAACATGGTGACAGCAGTGTGTGAGGCTGCTGCTTCTCTTTATTAAAACTAAACAAAAAAAACCCAACCCAAAACCAAACCCAAAATAGACCAAAACCCCATTGATGATACATCAATATGTAGATTAATTATTGCAGCATGGTAGTAGAGAGCATCGGTCCACCAGAGAAAGGCTTGATTTAAGGAAAAGAAAAATCAAGGCTCTACTCTGTTCAAGTGGTGACTCAGTCTCTGAATAAAAATTGGGAGAGCAACACAAAAATAAACTAGCACAGCATTATTTGTATGAGCTTTCTCTCTCATGACTGCAGCTCCCACTGACACCCACGAGGAGAAATTGCACTTTGTTCCATGCAGGTCCTAAAAATTCTCCTTCCCAGCCTCTACAGGGACAAGAGTCTAAGAAAGGGGCAAAGGAGGAGCTGGATATAAAGCCAGCATTTCTTTTGCTAATAAAATTCTTTGTCAGCAATGGTAGAGAGGTCTGGGAAAAAGCTATAACTGAATTCAAGTGAACACCACCACCTTCCTCAAAAAAAATCCCCACCTGAGCATGAAGATAGAAAACCATGGAATTAGCCTCCTGTCCATAACATCACCCAAGGTAATTCAGGCTCACCTCTGCTACCTGCACAGCACCATTGCCTCTTTTGAAACACTTTCTCCAGTGTAGGAATACACCAGGAGTGCCCTTGCTCCTTCAGGATGAGAGGACTGAAAGGGATGGATGGGAAGGTGTGAGCTCCCAAAAGGATGCTCTTCATCAGAAGAGGCTGCCCACCCATAGCAGGGTAGCTCTGCTTTCACACACAAAAAGCAAGAGGACCTGCAGCTCTTCACTAGTCAGATTCTGCTCCAGATGTGGATCCTGCAAGTGCCAGCAAGGCTTCCTCCTGATGAAGTTACTGAGCTTTGCTTTATTCCCTCTCTGTCCCAACAAACAGCAGTCTCACTTACAAGAAATTTCTTTCTCCTCAGGACCAGAAAACAGAGAGAGGCCTTGAGGGAAAATGACAAGGAATTAATTCTCAGGGAACTCACACTATAGGGTAAATCCATAGGTGGATTACAGAGGAAAGCCCTGTCTTCCTTAATGCCAAAAATCTGCCAAGGACTCAGCCAGGAACAGATTACCAGCAGTCTTGCAAGGAGCTACTGGTGACCCTCTGGGATCTGCATTCCATCTCCTCCAATCCCTGAGCATCCAGCACAATAGGAAACAGCCTCAGCTCTCCCCTCATTCCGGCAGGATATTCCTGTACACCTCCATCTGGAGACAAAGCCTTTTAAAGTCTTCCCAGCATGGCTCTAGCTGGGTCTTCTGGGCTTTCCAGGACAAAACTAAATCCTGTTATCATTAAGCAAGGGCTGGAGAGACCTTAATACATGGACTTACTGCACAAAAAGCCTTTGCAAAAGTAAAACAGGTCCAGAAATTACACCAAATATACATATATATCTCCAGGCTCATAAATAAGACCCACTCTGAAAATCAGGTGCACTGCTCAGCTGTTGTGATGATTTGAGTGAGGTACCAGGGACTATCAGCAAAAGTGACACAGAAACCAGAAGTGGACAAAGGTGAGTAATAAAACCTAGAAAAAAACATTGAGCCAAAAGTATATCAAAGCCAGCCCCACTGATGTGTTTTCACTGCTTAGAGATGTAGTGCCAGTCTCATCTGGTTAATTCCAATTCAGCCCTCCTTTGATATACCTTTTATAATTTCCAGTCTAATTATAATGAAAATCATTTTTCACTGTAATTTTGCAATAAAAATGTTTCCTTGTTTCCCATTACCCAAGAACACGATGTCACCCAGCTCCTGAGCATGCTTGTGATGTGCATAGTGCATCTTCTCTTTCTTAGCATTTAATCTCTTCATAGTCTGCAGATGTCAAGAGGTTCAGATTAAGCTTGTTAAAGATCTGCTTCACTCTAACTCACTGATGATTATTTATTTAGCAGTTTTATGTAACCCTGTCATTGATAAGCACTCTATTAATTTGCCGAGGGACAAATCAACACCAGTTATTTTTCTACTGGCTATTAGATTCAGTGCTGCTGTTTGTTACAAACCACTTGCCAGTTAATTATAAATTATGGGTCCTCTTTGCCTATATTAATTGATATCTCCTCTGCCTTTGTAATACTAGACAAATAAATTGAAGGCAAGATTTATTAAGCAGCACGTGTCTTCCATCTCTTGATTAGTATTCTTTACTTTTTTAACATTTGTACTTGTTTATACAGAACAGTGCATTAGAGAATGGATCCTTGGGGTGTTTTTGGGGGAGACAGGAAGACTTATTTAACAGCTTCCCACAAATTAGATGGAAGTGACACACGGTTTAAGTTCAGCAATTTTTAAACGCTCCTTTTGATTTAATCAAGTCTCGGGTCACAGTGTCTCTCTGTATAGAGGCAGCATACACATATTTTACAGGAATTGTGGATGTGCAGGTATGTGAAGCATAATGCCAGACTCAAGTTCCCTGGTTTCAGAGGAATGCCAGACAATCACACCACCCTGAACCCAGCCACAGGAGCAAAACACGTCATTCCAGGGAGTTTGGACTTAACAGCAGCTCATTCCACCCTCCAACCTTTAAAGTTCACTGCTCTGTGTGATAAGGATGTGACACACGCACGTGTTCATCAGGGTTATAAAAGGTTTTACCCTCCTGCCACTTGACAGGTGTCAGGAACCATTGATCCCAGAGATTACAGTTACATTCCAAACCTAATTATGGCCAGTTTTTAATGCAATTAATAGCTTCATCTGCAGCGCCCCAAGTGTTTTGCTACGTTCCATGTTAGATAAATTCAAAGAAAGCACATTCCTGACCCTCTGGATGAATGCATCGCTGTATTGACTGTTCACAAGCAATATCTCTCTCATTAATTAACTCTTACAATGCACTCATTAGTATGTGTGTATGCTTTCTACCAGGCAGAACATCTGTATCACCCTCTGGAGGCCGGTTCACAAAGACTAACGGTACCATGCTACCACAGCTCTCCTAATTCATGGAATATTCCACAATCTCTGCTCTTGCCTGGTAAAAACACCCAGAAATGTGCACCCACAGTCAAACTGGACCTCGAGTGCCTTTGCAAGCAAATGTCTGAAATTTACCTGACACAGCCTACTGAAAAGCAGTGAAATTAATTCTGGGCATTCTTGCAATGGTGAACCTGTTTTCTGTATCAATGTTCCCCTGTCACCAGGACTCTAAATACTCCATGAGGGTGAGGGGATAATGTTCTATCTCTGCCAAGGCTCTGTGTTCAGCTCTGTCCCTGCAGAACATCTCCACCCAACCCACACCCAGCTGCATCAAACACTCACCTGACACCCGAGGTAAGGAACGGGGGAACCATTTCAAATGAAATCGGAAATGACCCGAACTGTTGCTGTAAACCAATTGTTTTTTTCTCAGATTCACAGAAGTTTGAACAGCTTTCTTGTTCTATTTTCCATTTTCTTTCAGAAGAAATGTAAAATTGAGGCCTTGACCACTCAAGGTCATTAAAAATCCCATTAACCTTTTCACAAGGTAGGGCTTAAGTAGGGTTAATTAAGCAATATTGCTTCACAAGGGTCTGAAGAAGCATTTTTCTTTCTAGTTTCGATAGATATGCCAGTAGGTTTGCACACTTCCCATCAGTTTTGTTTTAAATTTTGGGTCATGTCCCCCACAGAGGAAAAAACCCCAAAACAACCACTAACCAAAAACCTGCAGAAAACCATGCAAGACCCCAAATTCACCCCAGCAGTATTGTGCACCTCAGGTTCCACGTGTCCCACTGAAAATGATGCCCACACTCCTTTAAAAGAGACTCAATGACCAACTGAATGGTTTATACACCCTGAAAAAAATGTTTTGAAAAAACATTTGTACCCTCCAGAAATACTCTCATCACTGTAATGAATTAAAGAAAATACTGAGTCATTTTCCACACACCATAAATAACCATTTGCATTTATTCATTGCTGGGTGCTGGGAGCATTCTCAGAAAAAGAACTCAAAGCAATGATAAATCAGTCATAGGAAGTGAGAGAAATATGATAAACTACATATTAGGCCAGAGAAAAATCTGCCATACAGAGCTTGGAAACTGTCACCATCCAAGAGGAATCTGTGACTTCCACCTGCAAGTGCCTTCAATCATCTTCCTCCACACCCTTCATCAGAACTCCCCATGCACATCATTATTCAGGAATTAGCAACATATCGAGATAATAATCCCCAGCCAGAATCACATTTGCGAGGTGGTTCTTTTTAAATACAAACTCCAAACGCTGCAAAACTCAACTTTTTTCACAGGAATGCCAAAGAGTTTGCTGGCAGGAATCGCAGCACAGGGATAACATGATCTTTGTGCTGTCTGCTTCTCTTGAACCACATAAAGCTGAGCCCTGGCTGGGTATTAATTCTCCTGTGTTGCTAAGTCATGGCAAAGCCACCTAAAAAGCAGCAGAAAAATAAACTTTTCAGCCTGTTGTGTTCAAGAAGTTAATTATGTAATTAATTCAATCAGACAGTAGCAAATTCAAAACATGGCTTTTTTCTTATTTTACAGTGAAAAAATAGACTACAGGACTTCCTGCCACAAGATACCCCTGGTAAAACTTAGCTAAATTAAAAACATTGGACATTTATGTGGCTAGAAAGTACATACAAGAGCAAAATAAACAAATAATGCTAAAATGAAACACATTTTATCAGGCACAGATTTATCAGCGTCCCCACAGCAACCTTCCTTTTCCTAGAAGATTTTTTTGTATTAACCAGATTATGACAACAACTTCCAGCCCAACTTTGGGTGAGCTGGAAAAAGCCTCTCTGTGTTTTTTTCTCTCACCAAGCCCTTTAAACAGCCACCTTCCAGCACCGTATTCCTTGGCCGTGTGAGCTGTAGGTGGATGGATTGTCAGTGGCAGGAACATTTCCTGACAAAGTGACCTCACAACTCCACACCATCTGGGTTGGGTTGTGACTCTGAAGGGTATTGATACTTGTCAGGGGCAATATGCGCATTAAAATCTACTTAGATAAGTTGCTGGACAAGAAATCAAAGTATTTTAAGTCTTGACTTTGTCTAAGCTTACATAACAGTTCCACACACTGGGAATTTCAAAGCTGGGTTGGATTTAATCTGCATTTCCTTGTTAATCAATAGCTGAATAAAAGAAGATTGTAAAAACTATGGAAAACCAACATCCTTCAAGTGCTCTGGTTGGTTGTGCAGATATCCAGGCATTGCAGACTTGCACAAATAACTCTTACCAAGACAACACCTAACCCATTGCTGCCCAGGAATTCAACTGCTCCTCCTCCAGATCCTTTACAGGAATAACCCCCTTGACACCTCACAGCACCTGCCTGATGTTCTGTGCACAGAAATGTCCAAGCACAGGGAATTCTGACAGGGAGGGGAGTGAGTGGCCCAGAGCTGCAGCCAAACCCAGCCTTGAATGCAGCACCAGGACACATCAGCTTCAGCTCCCACAGCCACACAACTGGATCCCACATCACTATAAAATATTACCTGAGAGAATCCATATTTATGGAAAGAGAAGTGTATATCTTTTCTGCTGGAATGGGAAATACATCTCCTTTTTTAGCTGTTAATATTAATTTTATGAGTTCTGTGCCTGAAGATCATTATTAATGTCTTCTTGAGATTTCATTAACACTACAAAAAAACCCCAGAAGACAGTTTTGGTGCAAAGCTTATTTTAAGTGGGTAAATTTCCTGTTTTTCCTCTTTTTTTTCAAGCCAGAAAGGGTGGATAAAAGACCTATAAAATAAATGCTGAGTGAATAGGACTCTCGAGCTATAGAACTTGTGCTGTGAAAATTCTACTTTGTCTGGCAAACACTATTAAACAGAAATCTATGAACAGCATTTTTTTTTTTTTCCCATTTCATACAGGGGGAAAAAAAGAAATCAGATCTGACCCAGTGACTTCGATGACAATGGTGAGAGTCCTACTTTGTACAAAGAGTTATAAAGACAGAATTTTTACTCTTGGGTGGGCATTTTAACATTCCCAGCGATGGTGCTTCACTCCTGGACTTGCTGAGATCACTCAGTGCAGCCCTGGCTGGTGGCACCAGTGACTGGTGTTATTTCCTAAATTACACAATGTAATTCAATGAAGTGTTGTCCAAGTGTGGATTATATAGTAGAGATCTTAATGGTGAATTTGAGGACAAACTTCACACTTTTACAATAATTTGGGTTGTCTCCAATTGGAATTCAAACCCAGGTGTCAGTGGTGAAGTGCCTGGAGGCCATCAGAATAAATGACTGTGTCACCTTGTCCTCCTAATGATCCTTATACATTTAATGTAAACAACATAAAAGCAAGTGCTTATTCAAGCAGGACCACTACATATGTTTACCTGGAACTGTTGTTCTAACTTGTACTGACTATAAAAAAAATAACTGGCAAGAGAAAAAGGAATGTTCAATGTTACAGCTGAGCATCAAACTATGGATTTGGAATCCTGGTGCCTGCTGGTGTTTCAAACAAACCCCAGAAGCTGCTCTTGGGGGGGGTCATAATGGCACATGGAGCCTATTTGGAGACCATTTCTTGTCTTCCAGTGCTGTGTGGTTCTCATTATAATGATAATATCCAGCATTTATGTAGCTATTTACATCTTTCACATGCCATACCAACAACTAATTAATCCTCACAACACCCTGTAGGGTAGGTAAGGATTATTATCCCCATTTTATAACTGGAGAAATTGAGACAGAGGGGTAACAGTGACTTGCTGGAAGGCACTTAACAAGTTTAAGGCAAAGCTCAGATGAAAACACAGGGGTTGCTGGTCCCCAGAGCCCTGTCTCAAGAGCCAGCACCTGATTTTAGAGCCACTGTTTCAGCCAAACCCATCCAAATAGCCAACATGAGAGTTTCCATTAGGTGCCCAAGGCATTTCAATCCCAGCATTGAAAGAACTTTTACAGGCTCAGCCTTGGAGCTTCAAGACCCCACTGGACAAAAGCCCTGAGCAAGCTGGTCTGGTCTAATGGATGAGCTTGTTTCAGGCCAGATGTTGGGTTTAAGGGAGCCTCAATGATCTGATTTTATGAAGCAGGTGTGTTCTGGGGGGGTTACAAGTTTTGCAACACTTTTTTTCCATCTGGGTTCTTCCTACAGGTGCTCTCATCTCCACCTGGCCTTTGGCAGGTGACCCCACAGGCAGCACTAGGTTTGTGCCAACATAAATGAATAAATGTAAGGCCATCAAAGGCCAGCTAGCAAAATATAAAGACTTTTCTGTAAACTATTTCCCAGCTTGTATCCACATTTAACATCATCACTAAACAGACTTTTCCATGAGAGAAGACAGCATCCAGGTTTTCTTCCAGGTCCACACTCTGTGTTAGAGGACAGGAGAAGTTCTGTCCACATGCAGCCCCATCACTGTCACCACCTCTGGATTCAGGACCAAATAAGAAATCTGCAGGAGCAATATCAACTCTCTTGAAATGTTTCTCTGCCTATTGCCCCTCCTTGCTGCAGGATCACAGCTGAGATCAAAGCTGATAATCCATTCTCCTCAGCAGTAGCTGAGGTTATTTAGGGGCGCTCAAGTTCCTTTTGGGGAAAAAAAGCAACAGTTTCAAAAACTGCTGGGTATCCTGTGGTTCCTACTGAAATGAAACCGAGCTGTTCGGGAACTTTTGTTATTTCATTCTGATGCCTAATGGGAATGGTTGGATGCAAAATTGTTTTAGGAATTGAGCCTTAAACATGCTTATCAATTCCCCTGCTCTCCCATAAAAGAGTGTTTGTATCCTTTTACGTGTACTTCATCAAACAGGAGGAATTACAACACTCTGACTCCTGGAAGGGAAAATCAGCAGCCACGTTGTCAAGCAGAAGCCAAGAGGGGTGCACTGAGAGCAGACACCACCAAACACTTAAGTTTTGCTTTTACAGACCCATCATACAGGTTAAACCCCGGTTCCCTGCTCACAGCCCCTTCCCTTAAGAAAGAAGGGGTTTGAAAGATGAAGTGTGGTATTGGTCACCTGTCACCTGTGCTTGCAATCCCTCAAGGAGAAAACAGTGCCTATCAGTAAGTTGTACCTGATGTTGCAGCTGGTTTATTCCCAAACCTGACCCCTACACCCACACACTATTTTGTACTGAACCCCGTTGCCTAAAGAGTAAGGACACCCCAACAGCATCCAAAAGGAGCACGTCAAAGACATGAGTTTGTACAAAAACTTTGTTCTCCTACTTTTCTTCCTCTGTGCTTTTCCAGGAGTGTAGCCAAAGCCTAACCTGTATTTAATGTTCTCAGAAGCCACATTTAGAAGCCTGTATGTATCCAAGCAGGGCTGACTGTCAGACACTTGTGCAGACAAGGTTCCCTTGGCTCTGTGAGGGTCAGTTTGAGCAACACACCGAGGCCAGCTCCTCTCTCCCAGCCCCTGGACATGTCCCTGTGGTGCTGCAGCAGGGGACAAAAGGCTGGCCTTACACAAGTGGCAGAGTTGGTGCAGCAGCAGTTTCTCAGGTTCAGCAAGAGCGCAGCAGGGTAATGTCAGAACCCTTTTAAACCACTAAATATACACCTGTACCAGGCTCCCCCACACAGCTCCCACACATCAGTGTCCACGGGGGTCACGGCTGATTACAGACAGCAGCACACACAAAGCTGCTCCAGCAAAGCCTTTGTGAGAGTTATTAAGATGTTGACAATATGAGAATCAGATGAATTTACCACTGCTTCAGTAATTGTCTTTCATATATGAGCAACCCCCTACATACAACTTTTATGATTCATCATATTTATTTTTTGTTTCCTCAAGCAACATCTTTTATTAGTTGCACACTCACTACAGAAATTTAATTTCTGCAAGAGAACAACAAAGCAGTTGATTATTATTATTGAGAATCTGGTACAACACAGAGTGAAATAAAATCTATAAGGCATTAAAATGACAGATTAGGCAAGAGCTGTATTCATTTACAAGTGTTAGAACATCATGTTAATGCCTCACAAGCACAACATAAAATGAAAATCAACTCTTTCATGCTGCTTTACTAATACTGCAAAGCTCCATGGAGCACAAACAGTAGTCCCCGTTAAAGAGGCACTGTCCTTTTGTAGTTTTTACAGGCTGTGGGTTTATCATTAACACTTGACAGAAAACTCTTACAGTCCATATTAGCCATAAACTTGACATTTCGACCACTTATGGATTTAAAGATGATTATTACCCATCTCAGCCAGGCCAAGTGTATTAAGTATATGGCTGTCCCTCAATGAAACTTTAAAATTCATGCACAAAACCTCTTTGGTTTAAGATGTTCATTAGGAAAGCATTATATTAAAAAATTCACTTTTCAGAGTCACTGCAAGGCTACTATGGCCAGATTCCCATTCATATGAAAATCTGCCTGCAGCTTTATTTACTACCAAAATCTCTAAACATAAAGTGACAGGACATGCAAATAACAAGAACTGAAATATTCACTTTACTCACACCAATCCCATCACTGGGAAATGCATTTGATGGTGTCTGTATTCTTTTGATCATATTCTGTGTTAGTAAAGTCTTGATTTTCCTGGACATACCACCATTATTTTTGCTTCAACTCATACTTTAGCTTCAAATTTGGAAAATGTTCCCCTGCTTTGGAATATGATGCTGTTTGTTCAAGTCTTAAGGAAAGGAAACCCATGGGCTTTGTTTAGTAACAACCAGATGTACAACTTGTTCTAATTTGTTCCTCAATACACCCTCAATGATTTTGTAAAACATTTTGAGGGATGTTTATACTCAAAAGGACACCTGTCACTCCTACAGAGAGCACAGCAGTATCAGCACAAAAGTCAACAGAGCAGGAAAAGGTTTTAACAGGCTGGAGAAACAGATTTCAGATTTAGGTGCCCGTGACCCCCTTGCTGTGGCCACCAAAGTTGCCATGAGTGTCTCGTGCCTGCCCAGAACCGTAACTTTGGAATAAAAACATCCTTTGGCCAAGTGCAGAGGAGCACAGGATGGGCCTGAGCCCTGGAGAAGGAGCAGGTGTGTGGCAGATGATCACAGGAGAGAAGATGAGGAAGGAGAAACAGGCACAAGGTGTTTTTCTCCACACAGACATGGTTGGTATCCAATTTCCACCTCTTGTTCCACCACGCTGGGTTTCAGCCACAAAGGGAATAAAGCACAAGGAACAATAGCAGATATAATAACACACAGGTAGCAAATTAAACCCTGCATCTAAAGCTGATAAATTGTAAATAAATCAAATACTGGAGCACAACAAACCTCCTCCTCCTCCTGAGAAATGCTCCCAGGAAATTGCCATCACAGATGCTTTACTTCATCAAGGGTTAACAGTTTGTGTGTAACATCCCTCGGAGAGACAAACTGCAAACTTTCTGATCTACAAACCCACTAATTTCTAAGAAAGCCAGAAGCAATCCAATTTACTGTGATGCTGAATAAATCTGTAAATTACCTAAATCATGGAGGGTTGAACTTTACCCCCCTTATTATAAACTATCCTTTGATGAGATTATAAATAATAAAAAATAGGCACAACAAAGTAGCTCATGCTTGAAAGCACTATTGAGGTTCCCTAAAGCCAGGTGCTCCCATAAACACCTGGAGCAGGGAGTGGGGAGAGCCTTTCTTAAATAAGACATAAAATCCTCTCCCCAAGTTGCCAGAAGAAAAGTTGGTATCTGGGAGACAGAGCCACTGGTGGATATACACTGAAATATTTATCCACAAAGAGGTGAATGACATGATGGAAAATCCTAAAAAGCATCGGGAAATAATGAACAGTGCTTTCCCCAAAGGCATAGCTGGAAGTTGTAACAGGATTTCCCCTCTCTCTTCTTTCCAACTTTATCAAATATTCTGTCCTCATCTTCCTTGAAGGGTGAGTGACAGCTGGGGGAGGATTCTCAGCAGGAACACTCATCTGATCTGCTTGTGTACCTCAGTAAAAATGTCACCAACCAAACTACAGTTGCTGAAAACCTGAAAAATTCTGTCCTCCAGCAAAAAAAAACCCCTCTTTTTCTGCTTGTATTGTTTTCCCAACTCATTCAATTTTAAATCAGGATAAAGTTTATCTTAATGACTCCTCTGGAACACCACCACCAGATCTGGTGTGAACTGCCCCACAGAAAGATACCTTGACAAAAGTATTCTTCAGGCCACCTTTCACAGCCACAACAGAGATGGATGTATTTTGCCAGCTCTATCTCACTAATTTATTTTTTACTGCCCAAGAGTTTCCATTTGAGTTTTAATCCTGCACCAAAATAAGTATAATTCAAGAAGGTTTCTACTATCTGAGCAGGGAATATTTTGGGGCTGCTGATTCATATCATCAGCTGCCATCCTTCAAAAGCACTGCAGAAATCACTGCAAAAATCTCAGAACCAGATGTTTTGACATTCTATGCATTCCAGGCACCCTTATTACTTTTTAAAACTTGATTAATTGAAATAACTCCTCTATTAAAATGTCATTTTAAAAACATGAGAAATAAGACTTGATAAGGAAGAGGTTTGGATTTTTCCACTAGACATGTTCTTAAAGATAGACTGATAAAGTTCTGCATAAGAAATTAAAAGTACAGATTTAAAAAACCCAACAGAGTAGGCATGGAATGAATTACACCAGCTTTTAGGTTCAGAATATCACTCCACAATTTCACTTCATTTCACATGTAATTGCAAAGGAGGGGAAGAAGTTTAAAGCCTGAAATGGAACATGCACCTAGATTTTTCTCTCTCTCTCTCTTCTTAAAGTGTTACAGGACAGTGTTACAGGAATTTTACATTTTTGTTATATAAAACATTTCAGACTGTGCCTACATCCAAATAAAGTCTGACAGCAAGCTGCAATAGCATTCCAGTTCTGTGGATCCTGCTGTTTCAAGGAACCAGTAGCAAAACATCTGGGAAGGAAGGCAGAAAAAAACACAGAAATCCTGCTGCAGCCTAGACAATAAATATATATATATAGGGAGAAAAAGAAATAGCTCCATAAGGCAAGTGCAATATTTTGGATGACACAGACATGTAAAACTGCTGGGAATAAAAGGGAGTATAAAAACAGGGCAGCACTACAACTAGTTGTTTCTTCAAGGAAGAGGAAAACCTGAGAACAGGGCCTACCTTGCCAACAAGGTAAGGTTGTGTCTCAGATACAGCCATTTGTTCACAGATTCTTTTGGGGGAACAGAATTCTTTATTCACCAGCCTAGAACCATCTGAACTGCAGCTTACTTGAAATACCAAAGGATTGATAAATATTCAATCTAGAACATAAAAATACTTCTTATGAGTTATTGTTATATGTGTTTCTCAAAAGCATTTTGAAAGCGATTGCTTAATTCTAACCTGTTTCTACTTAGTTTTTTTCCAAAATGAGCCCCTCCAGCCCTGGCATTGCTGCACTTTCCCTTTCACCTCCAGGAGTGCAGGTGTTGGTATCTTCCTTTAAATGTCTTACCCCACAAATAAGCTTTGGAGACCAACATCCTGCTGAGCAGTTACCAGGAATGGGGTATCCATGGGGAACTTTCCGACCTGTCATGATCTCAGTACTCACAGCTTTTGTTCCTGTTGCTGTCCCTCAGTCACAGAGAGTTAGGTCCAAACCCAAAGCGTGACAGGGAACGTGAGACTGGGGGTTGGGGTTGCTCTCTATGCAGTCACACACATGGCACATTCCACAGGGAGGATGAAATTCCAGAAAGCCAAAGGAGGAGGAGCTAACTTGGCACAAAACTCCCCAACTTGGCTAGTGGAGTCTATAAGGAAAGGGCATAGGCACAGTGTGGCTTGAAAAGATTTACATGTAGAGCCATTTTGTGCAATTTTCTGTGTGTCTCAAGCACAAACACCCAGCCAAGATAAAAGCGTGGCTCAGGACAAGTTAACCCTGAATTTAAGGACCCTCGACTTGCAAAGGTGCTTAATAAGGGACAACTTACTCATTACACCTTGAAAAGGAGTATTTGGTGATGATTCTTCTTATTGTTGTGGAGTTCTTAAGGCAAGGATTCTCTTGTTGAGATACTTCTGCTTTCTGATCCAACAAAGTGTTTGACAATCTTGAAAGGAACACTTCCCATACAACCATCAGCATGCCTTTCCCTATGCTTGGAGCAATCCCTTCCCTAGCCCTGGGAAAAAAAAAACCAGGTGCTGGGATGAAATCCACTCAGTTAAAACTTCAGTCTGTTATAAGAAGATCCAGACTATGTCAAAAGGAAATTTCTAGGACTGTGCCAGCATCAATTACTGCTCTGTCACCCACAGCCAGAGATCTGATCATTGTCATAACTCTGCGTGATATCCAAAACCACGGAGATGGATCTGCCCTGACAAGTGTCCTAGAGAGCAAAATGGACAGTGGCAAACTCCTGCCACCTCTAACTTTGTCAAAAGACAACTCTCTCTCTTTTGTTGTGTCCTCTTAGCCATGTTTTCCTTACTTATACATCTTTTTAGCTGCAGCATTCCCAGTCTGTATTAAATGTGAAATCAGGCAGGAGCTCCATCTTGATGGAAGAAGGTTGTCCACCAGTGAGCAAAGCCCATCTGCAAAAACACCATTCACCTCTTGCCTACATTTTCTACCTTTCCATAACTGGATAAACAAGGTTCCAGTGGGATTATGGTTAAAAAACTCAGGACTGCCTCTGTCTGGAACATAACGAGCAGCACCTCAAGGCTGAGCCTGAAATGCCAAAATAAGAACCCTCTCAGACAGAATTAACCTCTCCCCCCAACAACCATCCTCTGGGTGAGATCTCCTAATAACTGACAGGAATGACAATGCTCAAATCTGACTTGGTAACAAAAGAAATTTGATAGAAATCTGAAAAAATGGGCTTGGGAGGGTCTGTAAAAGAAATTATAGTGTTGTTCCTACTGAACACAGGACTTCTACTGGTGGCAAAGCAGATCTGTTTGGAACTTTGGCTGATGCTTAATAACTTCATAGATCAATGTAGGGTTTAATTGATGGAACAGATGGAAGACAGACTCTGCAGCATTAAAGAGTTGTACTTAATGCATTGGAATAACTTGGGTTTAAAATGTTCCCATAATTGTCTGGGCACTTTAACAGTGGCATGAATTCTGTCAGATATTTCAACTCATCCTGATTTAAAAGTTTTTAATACAAGTTTGTAAACTTGATGACATCTGGTTTTCATAGTAGGGAAAAATTTACGAATTTAACAAAAAGCAGAAAAGTTTTAAAGAGAGCTACTCTTGGTAGGACAGAGAGCTAACAAAGGTAATTCAGTTGACGTCAGCAGGACATATTGAAGTCCTCCCTGCTCACCAAATAATCTGAGTACGCATTTAGATCATTTGATGAAAACCAGTGATTTGCACAGGATCTCCACACTCCAGAACAACACTGAGCAAAAGAGCCAGATCGACACAATTAAGGATAAACATATCTTAAAATTACATTTTTGCTTTGGATTTCTGTCCACCTTTAACATTAATTACAGGTGATTATGTATATACAAGAGGATGGTGAATTTGTTGATAAACCAAGATTTCTCTTCAAGGCTGATTGACCCTGAGGTTTTCTTGAAAAATTACTCTTACCAGCAGCACACAATAAATGGTAATTTGATAATAATCTCTCTCATTTATATCAGTGTAGATAGACAAAGTTGGACCAGGCCTGATCAGTCTTTCTCTGAAGAAAGACCAATAATTCATATAAAGTGGCTGGGGCAGGCATGAGGGTGGCAGGGGGATGTTGAATGTTGAAAAATAATATGAACCTACTCTAATTTGCTATTATTCTGCTTTCAAGCTACAAAAGGCAAAAAGGCAATGCACTTATTACAATTTGCTTCCCATTACATTACTGTGAATTACAACATTCGCCATGGAAAATAAAATAAGGACTGGGAAATTCATTCAGGCTGGATTATATCTTCTGGACAAAGATAAAAACACACAAGCTGTCCAGGGCCCAGAGTGGCCTCAGAGAGTCTCAAATGACTGAAAAAATACCCAGCCATCTCCACCAGCTCCTCTTATGGTCACTGTAGCACTGCTTTTGTGTGATCCCTGTTCTCTGAAATCCCAGCCAAGGACTGGCTGCTCCCTGTGCTGTTAATTGCTTTCCAGTGGGATAAGTCCACACCACCTCCAGCTCCCGGTACAATCCTGTGGGATGGTTCCTATAGTCTAAGCCATTCCATAATGACATCACACCAGCCCCAGTCCACCCTCATCTCTCTGAACATCTGTCTTGTAAACAGCACAAATAGGTTGACATAAAATGCTCTAAAAGGGCAGCCTTAAAAGACTCCAGTCCTCTCCAGCCATATTTTAGAGGCACCAGATGCCTGAGAAGCACAGGACTCCAACTCATTTCCAGTACAGTGAGATGCTTGGGAGTTTTCAAATCCCATTCAGCATCTTTTGCATCTCCAGGAGCACAAACACCAAAATAATCTGTCACGGTGCCCTTTAAGACGGAGACTCAATATGGCATTTCTCCTCGGGGCTGATCAGCACAGCACAATTACAGGGTAAGTGTCGAGTTATCCTTTCCCTTTACAGACATTCCCACATGGACAAAGGGGTACCCAGACAGCTCCCCCCTCACACTCCAGCACAAGGTGACTCCCTACCCAGCAAACCCAGTCTGGTTTTGTACAGAACTGAGAGGAGCTACCAAACCACTCACCCATCCAAAAATACAGCTGTGGTTATCCATGGATAAATTACCCAGCAATTGGATCACTCAGAGCAAGGAATAAACAGGATAAACACCTCTGCAAAGGTGCTCCACAACCCTTTGAGACACACCTCAGCTATCTTGTTCTGCCTCTCTTGCTCCATCAGGTTTTTATTTTATTTTCAATGAGCAAACAGCCACCCCCACTCTGCCCTAACACCAATGGTAATTCACAATCAAAGGGACACCCCCACCCACATTAACATTCACATTCATCTGCCCTTCTTACGCAGGTAAAGTTGTTTTATGGGTTGTCCATGGAGATAGAGCCAGACTCTGTCCCTGCACGGCTTCCAACAGAACACAGACCCAGAGTAAATGGTGGCATTTCCATTCTGTATGAAATTCAATGGGCTTTTCATCTTCAGCATAAACCTAAACTAGTTCAAGTCAGTGTGTGGAGGCGCCTCTGCCACGAAGCAGCAGTTTGCATTAAAATTACATTATATTGTTTTGACATGTCTGAAGCAAAGGTTAAAATCATCTTTTTGCTGGACATTGTTTCTGTAATATTGTCCCGCTGCAGAGCCGCAATACGAACAAGCCCAGGATGATGTGAAATATTTCTGATACAAATTTTATTTTTATGTGAAACTATTCAAATGCTGCTGTACAACATGAACTACGTGAACCAAATCAAATCCTCAGGTCAATTCCTTCTTCCGAGTGCTCCTTAGATAACAAAGTCTTGTTCTGCGAATCTGTTCAATATATTAAAGTTGATTCACTCGGACAGTGTGTAAGATATAATACATTAATCTGGGCCATTTCAATTTCTGAGGCTGGGACTATAAAACTGGTGTGCTGCATATCTAATTTTTTTTGAATACCTGATTTATGCATCCCTCTGATGCATAGTGTCGATGGTATGGCGGATGCGGCTGCTGCATTAACAACGGGCTGCATCAGCACTCAAATCTTATCTTGTTAAATCAGACAAATGTAGCTCAATGAAAAGGAAGGAATAAATGCCTGGGATGGTTGAAAGGAGTGAATTTTAATCCTGTTTGTTAGGGGACTTTCATGGTGGGGGCTGAGTGACTGAGGCAGCAATGTCCACCAAGAGCTTATGGGACTATGAATTATTACATGCTCACACATACAACTACACAGGCAGGGTATACAAAGGCACAGTTTTTCATTTTATTCCTACACAGACAGGTAAACATCCCCACACTGACATCCATCCAGATACAAACACACACCTCTATAAAACTGCAGAAATAAATGCCTTTTAGGAAAAGCAGGTCTGTATTTACAAAGTGTAAATTTCCATCTCTCTCGGATTCACGAACAACCATAATTGCTTCTTTGTATATAATTTATCATTTTATGCAGGGAAACAAAAGTTCTCACATGGCCTAAGTATCCAGGAATAGATTAGATTTTCAGAGTAATTATATATGTTTATATGATTTTGTGGCTGGATGGAGTACTGCCAGCACTCTATACACAGTCAATATTAATTCTCAAGGAAAGAAAATGTTCCTGTGTTTGCACAATCAACGAGACCTTTAGAAATAAGCTTTCTGCCAGCCAAGGAAAAGTTTCAATGGCACACACTCTGCAGCCTCAGCCAAGGTATTTACAATAAATGGAAGGTATTGTCAGAATTAATTCTTAGGGAAGACCCTGAATCACTCACTGTAATTTGAATTCCCTTCTCTAGTAAACTCTCCTACTTCATCCTCAAGCCATAACTTGGTAAAGAACCTTCGTTTGTCTATAAAAATGTATTTGGGAACAGACAAGGATCACAAAGCTCTTCTACAAGGCAATGACCAAGGCAGCCTCAGCAGCATAAAGCCTCAGTCCATTCAAAGCCAGCTTAAAGTGGAATTATTTAATTTGCTTAAAGGTAAAATTTCATGCCCAGTAAAACACTGGAAATATATAATTTAAGGAGGCATCAGTTCAGTACTTATTACTTTCCCCTCTGCACAAAGACATAATTATAAGAGGAAAAAAAAATAATCACAAGATCCCAATCTCTGTAGCCTTTTCTTGTGTCCAAAACTACAAGGTCAGTTCTCCTCCATGTGTGCCATCATTCCTGTTTGTTATGATGTAACAAACACTGTTTGCAATGATGCAGGACTGAAAAGAGCCTGTTGTGCTCAAATACCCTCTGTGACAACTCTCCCATCTGCAAAAGACCTGGGACCAAACCCTTGAAAAGAAATGAGAATGCTGTGTTTCATTTCCCTTTCAACTGAATGCAAAGACTCATCTTTAAATTCATGAAATATAAACATTTTAGAGTTGCTATCTTGAGTTAACTTAACCCAGCCTTAAAAAACCCAGTAGTAAAGAGAAGCGGTGATGGAGGCCCAGACATGACAGAGCCAATTCATTACAGACCTTTTTGATCCAATTATCCAGGAGAGGTTGGAAATGCAGCCCAAATATGTGCAGTGCTATGGAAGAGAATACAAATAAAGGCCACGTTCCCACTTTTCCTAGAAGTTCCAATGGCTTCCCTCTATCCCATGCATATTAACAAGCGTGCAGATCAATTCAAAGCCTTATTTCTCTTTTGAGAACAAAGGGGGAAAAGCACACTTATACCAACAATTCCAAATCTAAGTAAGAAATACGAGCTAATGGTTCTGACTGCTTTGGAGAACTGCGCTGCCAGGAGGGAAGGCTCCACTTCCTCACTGGCCCAGTGAGCATTGCACAGTCTGTAAATCCAGGAGAGGTCTTCCAGGGGGAGACAGGCAATGCCCTTTGCGTGTTTTTGGGGATTTACACTCAGCATCGTGGGCATTCCGGGGAGGACACGCCTGAAGTCCTGGTGGCTGCCAGCCCCGACCACTACTCCTGCTCCCAGTGAGAGCCCTGCTCAGGAGGAGCAGCAGAGAGACACAAATAAAACAGCCAAACCTTGGGGAAAATACAGATAAAAAAGGCAAATCAAGATAATTGTGTTAATTATCATAATGAAGGGAAGATTTTGTGTTTGCATGAAGGCTCCCCCTCCCCCGTCACGTGCGCGGTGCCACGGCCGCATCCAGGATAAATGAGTTCCAGGCCTGGCTGGATGCTCGGATTTCTGTCAAAGTGGCTCCATTACATGTGTGTCCCCCAGGGTCAGACTGCATTAGCAGACTCCTTTATTCCATACATGATGAACTAAGGATTTGGCAGAGTGTGTTCCAAAAATCCATTTGTGATGGGCATTTGCAGTGTCCGCAGGAACTTCGGCTCACTTTAAAGCAGGCTGGGGGGTTCGACTTTTCTTTCTTTTTTGTTTTTCTTTTTTTATTATGTTCCCATTGGTAGAAAAATAAACCCTGAAATGTCTTTGAGGTCATGGAACAGTGACCCCATTGGCTGGGCTAATTTGATTGTGCCAGAACAATAGCACTGTACTCCTCTGCCAGCCAAGTGCATGCTAATTATGCGATTTGCCCTTGATAAGACCTTGGTGGGTCATTCAGCAGTTGTGATCTGTCACTGACTTCTAATCATGTATTATCGTCTGGGTGAGTCAGAATGGTACCCTAAGCTTTCTGTCTTTACAGCAATGTGGCACTCTAATTACCTTATGCCAAGTGGATATGCAGAGACTGAATTAAGTGATCACTGTGATTGCCTTCAAAATCTTCTCTTTATCCTTTGTGTTGCTTCTCTGCAATTTACATTTTAAGATGCCGAGAAGCTTTTGGTGAGACTGAAAATGCCACTCTAAAAAAAATTATGATTTTTTAATTTCAAAAAAACAAAAAGGCATCTCACCAATTCCTAACAGTATTTAAATGCTGCTAAACAATGTACCTCAATAAGACTCTCTCAGTAAACTTGTTGGAAATTATAAGACATCCTTCACCTTTTAATCTGCAGCCGAAAGAGAAACAAAAGGAAAGCAGTCTAGTCTCTTCCCAAAGTTTTAACAATGCAGGATTACTATATAATATGTAAAAATAAATTATAAAGTGCTTTTCCACATTGATTCTGCCTGTGAAGTGTACACATAGATATAACAAATACTATGGAGCAAATGTAAAGCTGGAAAAGCTTCATTGCTGTGCTCATCATGCTCATTAATAACAGCAAAGATGGGTTGATTGACCCTGGGAGTCTTAGAAATTCAGGCACAAATTCCTCACCTATTGGCTCAGGGCATTTGGTGGCAATTCAAGGGATCTATGAAAATGCTCCATATTTCAGCCAGGACTTTAAAAACCAGGGGTTTTAACTGCACTCTGCTCCCTTATTGTTGCATAGCAACTCTCAAAAACTACAAAGCAATCCGTTAGGGTAAACCAGTCCCATTAACATCTGTATTTGCCCCAAGAATGATCTAATGCCTTTTGCAATGAAAACGTGGTGATATGTCTGGAGGTTAAACAAACAAAGTAATGATTTATAAAATTTGATAAGATGCATTTGTCTGAATCAGCCTTGAAAATATGAACTCTGAAGTGCTACTTGAAAGTTGTCATAAAACAGACAAAAAAACCTCACAATGTTAAATTTATAGTACCACTAACAGAAAATAAGGATTTTCAAAGCTTTTCTGTATTGTCTGTCAATATTGCGGTATAATTTTTTTTATAGAAACAAACTGGGGGGGGAAAAAAAGTCAATAAAAACCATAAAGCACAATTGAGAAAAAATTGCAAGCCTTATTTTCCTCAAATCACATGATGCCCAAGCAGCATTATTTGCTGAAACCTTGGTTTGTTTGGGGGTGGGAGGGGGGAGGAGAGAAAGAAAAAGAGAGAGGCAGAGTGCCTAGAAATAAGATGCAGTCCCTGGGTGGCAAAACAAAAGAGCCCAAGAAAAAAAAAAAAGAAAAAAAAAGCTGTAGAAAGTTGACACAGTCAAGAATAATGGCTAAATCTATCAAGTTTGATCAGGTCTGCTATAATGAAGTGGAGCTTCATATTCCAAGCAGGGACAATGAAGACAGAAGTCAGGCTCTAGAAATGTGCTGCTCACTTTGTGCTTGGAATATGCAGCAGCCAGCAGGGAGCCACAAGATAATTACACAGTATTTGTGTGGTTCCAGGGAGCTTCCTGCGCAGGTTGAATGCCCGCGCTATATTAAAAGGCAGCACAGTGAAATGTTTTTAATGAATATTTTTGTCAGGGAAAGAAAAGGCATTTGAATGATTTTTGTGTATGCAGGGAAGGAGAGGTGGAACATCACTGTCAAAATACAGATACCTTTGTTTATATTTACTCCATTATTTACAGTTTCGAGAGCCTGATGTCCCTTCAATAATACAAATCACAATGCCAGCTTAATGTTATTTAGGGCTAATCTCACTCACAGTCCTAACTAATGTCTGCTGTTAGTGTGTTCCACTAAAATCCTGCCTCAACTGCCTTGAAACTACTTTTATTTTTATTTCCAGTAGGAGCTGAAATGTTTAGACACATTTAATCAGAAAACTCAAAGAAGTAACACAGATGTTGATACTTACTATTCAGTAGCCCTTGGCAGTGATAGATTTAAACCATGAGAATACATTATTCCAGCACTCTGTAATTCTCACCTAACAGATGTGAGTAATCCACTGAATTAAAACCCCCAGACATGAGACTCATAAACGCTCCTTCTGCAGCACGAGCCATCGCATTGATCACAAAACCTGGACTTGGGCAAAAAAAAGTTCCTTTCAAAGGCCTTTTGGTGGCCCAGATTGCAATATTCTCTATACCTAAACCAGCCCCTGTTCTGCTCACAACTGAATCCCTTCTGGTACACATGGCCCAAGACAATTTGCTGTTCTGTGCCACCCAGCATCCTTGTGCAGGGCTAAATCAGGCCCTTTGGATTCCACAGCATCACCCTCCACAAGAAATACAGGAACAAACACCACTTCCTGCTCCAGGCAAGTCTGTGAGGGGTTGTTTTTTATTATTTTTACAATGAAAATTAATTTTTAAACAAATACAATGGCCAGCTCTATAATTAAACTGTGATTCAATGAAGTCCCTGGCTGAGAAAGGAGGCCCAGGAACCTTCATGTCCTTACACGCAGGATCAGCATCTCTGCCTGCACTGCCCATCTCCCTCCCACCCAAAATGCATCCCTGGACTGAGGGGATTTATCACAAATAACAAACAAGAAAGCCACAAAGCTCTGTTTCTAAGGATTTTCCTAGCAAAATCAAAAAAATACAAATAATTTCTGGACAATGTGGAAACAAGGAATGCAATTAAAAGGAGTCATTCCTTTGGTGATGACACTTCAGGTAACCCACAGCAGCAGGAGACACAAAGTTTCTTCACCAGAAATACAGACAACTTCCACCCTTGCACATTTTTAACTCTGTGCTGACAAAAGTAGTGAATTTGATAACAGTCCTGGAGAAACCACAATGAAATAGGGCGATGCTTCACCTGAATTCAGATATTGAAGAAAACAAACTCATGGATCAAGATAATGCAGCCAAAGAGGTGTTTGGTTTTGTTTCTTTTTAAAGGACATTAACAAATTACTGAACAATTCTGATATTGTCACTGATTTTACAATTTTAAGTCTCTATGAAGAAAGGTTATTATAGAATAGCTATGGCCACAAATTAATCCCCAGCGTAGCTCCAGTAATCTCCTGTTTGCTACTGGATTTAAGTGCATCTAGAACTTGAAATTTATAAAACAAACAAAACCCCTTTAAACTCCAAGTTGTGAAAATTATTCCTCAGAAATTCTTTCATTTTCAATTCAAATATTTGCTTCTTGTATATTTTTATTTTTTAAGAGCTCTAAATTAAACTTTCTTGAATCACTGAGCGCTTCACCTCTGCTACCTGCAGGGACTCATTCTGCCCTTTTGAACACAAGATTCACCAAAGGAACAAATCTTGATGCAAAAGGGAATAAAAGGGTTTCACATATGTAACACCTCCCCCTTTTTTTGTTTGCATTCCTATTTTAGCAACACTCTGTGGTAGGATTTCTGCCATGATCAAAGGGCTACACTGGAAATACCTCTTTCAGAATGATCAGTGCTATATTTTTGCCAAGGAACTGAATGCGATTTCTGCTCCACTCTTTGTCTACAGCAGCTCTAATTTAAAAGGAAATCTTTCAATTACCAGATGAAGAGGTAAACAGCTGTCACATTTGGAGCCCGTATAAGCATTATAACCTACATTCCATACCCCTGAGCAAAGAAACCCAGAGGAACTTCCTCCACCACAAAGGATGGGAGCTAAGTGAGAGTTTTCATTTTATTTTTGGCAAGTTGGTAAAAATTTTTGCAGCTTTAAAGGCTTGAGCCCACCTCTTAAATGGAAGGGAAATAATAATTACTCCTTTGGACCCCTGGCTGTTGGAGGTTGCCTTTTGTGATTAGGCCAAATAGTCACAACTAATCAACCACGACAAGCTGTGCTTGCTCCATTTCAAATAGTTCACTCTACCAAATCTGGTTTTGAGTAAGTGAAATATCAGAGATTACACCTCAGCCCTTCAGAACTGAGCTCTCCTCCACCCACCACAGCACTCTGAGCCCGTGCTCTGTGTATGCAGCTCATTTCTGTTTCACTGCTGTTACAAATAAGCTGAAAGAATAATAACCTCGTTGGGTCAGATTCTCGTTCTCGTTCCGCCTGTCCATTTAATTCCGTGTAAGCCAGTGCATTACACCAGATTTGCAGCACTCAGAGTGACAACAGGACTCACTCAGGCCAATGGAATCCACTCGGGTTCTCCCAAGTTGGAGTGAGAGCAGAATTGTGCCTCTAACACAGAAATCTTAATGCCATCCTCGCTGTGCACCCTTTTCCCTTGCAACAGCCATATACACCGGGTAATGAAGGCACAGCTCCTTCTTGCATGTGTATATTAAACAGTTATTTTGCCAATATTTATATGCCCATATCCCTGGGTACAAACAGAGCCAGGGATATCAACCATAGCTGTTGCATGAGATGAGCTTTGTACCAAAGGAAAAAAGGCTCCTCTCCATCTCGGATGCTTTATTTTATTCAACCAGCTCTTTTTCACATTGTTATATCCAGTGAATGTAGCACGGTTGGATTCAGAAGAGAACCTTAAGCGTTATCATAATGCTTAGAAGCAATGGCTTCACACTGTATAATCTATCAAAGGTGTCAGATTTACAAAATGCAGATTTTCTGTCAAATTTGGGCACTATAAGCACTGTATCTTTTCACTAAGGTGCTGACTGCTGTTTTAATGAGGCCCTTTGGTGGCTGTAAAAAACTGAAAGGAGAGGATTATAGGGGTTACCCTAGGTATTGTCTATTTGTCTTACAAATTTCACACTAACTACCAATTACATCGCCATAAACCTTTTGGCTACTTCAAGCTATATGCCATATAATACATAAAAAATACGCTGTGTTAACCTCTCCCATATTATACGAGTAACTACAGCCACTGATGCAAGTAACATATCTAATGAAGCCAATAATGAGCCTCTTTAAAAGTAGTCTTGTTATAGGAATAATATTAGAGCAGTTCAGTTAAAGGCTAAGGTCCATTATGGCACGCTTCCTATGTTCTCTGGTCCCAGGGCTGAAAAGATGCTGACATGCTAATTCAGGCTCAAGAAGGGCATTAATCTCACAACCTTCTACTTGTCATGCTTAATGGGACATCCTGCCTAGGTGAAATGAACCTGATGTATTCAGGTAAACATAATTTAATAAGGGGGAAGAAAAAAAAAATAAAGGAATAGCCAGGGTCCGACATAATGGGAAGGGGAATGTTTACAATTTATTTATGTTTATATCTCAGCAGAGAGGATTGTTAACATTCAACTGAGAATTAAGCGGTCTAAGAAAAGGGCAAATAATGCAGGATTTGTTTAAAACACGACTGCTGAAATATTGGTGCATTTAAAGGAACACGTTAATTTGGTGGAGGAGGAGGAAGAAGGGATGTGCTAATGTGGGGCTTGGAGCATTTGAGTGTAAAATAGAGATCTGGAGCTATGGAGTCTGATATTTAAAAGGCAAGCATGAATGTCATTGCGTAGCTGTAGATCCTCTTTGGGCTGTCATCAATCATAAGTCTAATAAGCTACCTAAAATTATGTCACAAGGTACAAACCAGTACCAGTGGCAGCAGCTAAGGCAGCCCATGCCCCACTTGCAGCCCAGGTGGGAAAGGCAGGACCCACTTCCCAAACTCCCCAAAACACAAGGAAAACGCACCTGGACACGGCGTGCAGGGGCCTGGTGGTCCGTGCTGCTGAATATACAGATGGTAATTGTGGCCATCCCTTGGATTAGCAGGAGATCAAAGTATAAAAAATATATTGTCAGCTACACAGGAAAAAATGATTCATGAATAGCTGCCAGGTACCCAAGGAAGCCAAAGCATTGGGTATGAGGCTGTAGGATAGATTTGTTAGGTATGACCCCTAGGAGAGGGTCTTTATTTCCCTCAAATTTGTCCTTCACTGCCCCTAAAGTCTAAAGGTTGCTCTACATATTTCTGCTCTGGGTGAG
Source organism: Poecile atricapillus (assembly GCF_030490865.1). Taxonomy (NCBI): domain Eukaryota; kingdom Metazoa; phylum Chordata; class Aves; order Passeriformes; family Paridae; genus Poecile; species Poecile atricapillus. Next base: position 114,186,512 of record NC_081251.1, read on the forward strand.
AAAGCAGGAAGGAATCATCAGACACTCAAAGGGAATAAAGCTATTATAGATGCTTCTTGGTAACTGGAGAAAGCAGAACCCCCACTTCATTGCAGAGCAGTGCTATCATTCTCAACTTCTGGGGCTTCTTTAACAAACAACAGCTTCGTTCCTTTTATTCCTGTATGGCCCAAACATCACTGCAGCATCAAAAGCTCAAAGGAAAAACTCTGCAAGTTCTTTGGCTGTTGTCAGGTTTTAACTGTAGCCACTGGCTAACTGAGCAGGGAGTGTGCCACATCACCAGGGTAACGGTGATGAGAAACCAGAGAGAATTAGGTAAATATCCCAGTGCTCTGATTGTGGAACAGCTGTGTTCCAGTTGTGTCCTGTTCCAGAAAGGGAACCAAACCCACCTTCCTTCCAACAGCGACTCCTCCTGCTGGACAGGCAGAGCCCAAACTGCCCTTGTTCTGCAGTACTGAGAAGAAACCCAAACTTCACTTTTAAGCAGCAAAACCCCCCAGGTATGGAGAGAGCACCATTCAGTGGGGCCCTTGCAGGCTCACACACACAGGTATTAGTCTTGTTAAGCCTCCAAACACACGCTCCAAATAGGCCTTTGCTGCCTCGCCGGCTCCCAATGCACCTTTTGACTGTAAACATCTGGGTATTTTATCCAGGCTGATTTTTGCAAGCAGTTTCCTCCAGAGCCACTAAGGCAGGCTGGTGCAATGGGGCTCCTTGGTGCCTATTAGGTGCTGGCCGTGCTGAGCTGGGCTGGGGGCTGTGCAGATGAACTGCTCCACGGGGAGCTGCAGGAGATGATGCTGCTGCAAGGCACAAACCTTCCTGGAGCTCTCAGGTGCACAGAGGAGAGCACTTGTGGTTAGAGAATTTCACAGGGAGAGGCCTGTTACCTGGGAAAGTTGATCCTGCTTTAAAGGCCAGTGCAAAGGGACCAGGACCCTCTTTGGGGGAGATGATGTGTCAGGAGGAAGCAGCCCCAGGAGTCCCAGGCAGCCAAAGGCCACAGTGACAACAGGCACTTGTGCCAGGTACAGTTTGGGTTTGATGTGCAGCTTCCCATCCACACAAACCTGAGTCTGCCAAAGGATGCCCCAAAGAAATCAGCAGTTCAGAAGTTCAACCAGTAAGTGTTCACTTGTTCCCAGCTGCAGCTTGCAAGACATTTGGAAGTAGAGGCCAGTGAGATTGTCCCAAAAACACTGGCAGGGTTTGCTGATCCCTCACAAAACCTCCCCCTTAAAGTTAAGGAAAAGACTCAACCATATTCCCATATTTGACTGCATTCTCTCTCCAACAGATACTTTTCCAGCCTCATTCTTGAGGTTCCCAGGGTGCCAGGCAGCTCTCCCCTCACTTCTCAAGATTTTTTTTTTTGCTCCCCATCCAAATGGGAACCATGTTCTGCTCTCTATAAAATCAGCTCTGCAGAGCTGGATAAAATATGTCACCTTAGGCACCTGAATTAATAGTTTGGTTATGTACTCTGTTAAGTCTTTACTATAGATCAGCATAACTGTGCCAGACAGACAATTCTTTAGAGCTAACATTTTAAAAAGGTGCCAAAGCCAAGGGTCCTTTGAGAGCCCACTGAATTACCCAGATTAAAAAAAAACAAAAAACACAACCAAAACCAGACTTTTTTTCCTCCTGCAGCTTTCTTCAGTACCCCTGGAAATATAATAAAGTGGAAAACATTGGCAGGAACAAGCAGTTCCGTGGAGTTGCTAAAGCTGCAATTAATGTTAATGAAGCTATACCTTATACAGAAAGGAGCCATGGAATAAATAGGATAAGTAAGAAAAACGATTGGCCATTGTGCTCTTCTCATAGAGTCCATCAGGGTACACTGCCTCTGCAAAGCCATCTTGATTTGAAACCAAATAAACCAAAATAAATCTGCACGCAGGTGTTCCTTGGTGCAGGAGCACTGCAAGTTGTAACGCAAACAGCCTAATTTTAGCTTCTACGGGGAGAGTGAAGTAAATTTACTGCTCAGCGATGCATCGAGCGCGGGGAGGACACGAGCAGCAGGAGCTTCCAGCAGGATGATGCTATTAAGGCAGGAAGACTTCCCGCGGCTGTTAAGGAAGTAGTGGAAGGCAGGTGATGGAAGTGGGGGTTTGCCAGGCAGCCATGGGCCCACTGTACATGTTAAGTTGTTGTTTTCTGCTCAGCTAAGCAGCAGAGAATTGATATGTTCGCAATGAAGTGCAATGACAATTAAATTGTAACTGACCTACATGTTACCATCATTACGCTTTCTCTTCTTTACTGCTTTCCCTCTTATTTAATCACACAGTATGGGGCTTTTATTAGGCTGTAATGTTAAAATCTTCATCCATTTAGCCATAAATGTTTGACTGGTTATCTATCAGACTTCCCTGCACTATACAAACAAAACCATTTTGCTGAATCATTGTTGACTTGTTTGTGGCCTAATTTAATGAGTGTAATAACTTACATGACTACCCAGTTAACATTTAGGAGCCCAGAAAAGACTTGCTAGCATGCAGCAAGCTACTGTATATGTTTTCTATTCCCATCACTCCTCTTTGCAGTAAATTTTATACAACAATATGCACTTCTTGCAAGGCTGTCTTTGCTTTTACTCAAGCCCAGGTTGTGTGTTCCTCAACCAGGCTGCAATTCTGAAAATCAAGGGCCTCAAATTTTAAGTGGAGTTTCAGCTTTCTAAGAGTCAGGTAACCTCTTACATACACATCAAAATCAAAATATCAAGCACAAGAAGCCTCAGCACATGTCCACTGCTCTGTGCCCATGCAGGAAACCACCTTATTGAGGAGGAAAACAAAACCAGTTTCTAGGAATGAAACAGAAAAGGGTCTTGAAGTTAAAAAACTACAGAAATCTGAACCTGATTTCAGGTGAGGTGAAAGAAACGTGGCTGCTTTATGACATCCATGGGCCAGTCCCAGGTGTTTGGGCCTGGGTCTGCCTGAGGAAGAAGGAGAGGATCCCCTGAGTCCAGGGAACCCCCAGCAGCAGTGTTCATCTGTGGGATCATTTTTACTCCATTATCCTGAAAATAAACCCCAAACCTTCTTGTCACTACCTGCACTTTCAGATTCATCTGACAGCCCTGCAGATCAATTAAGTAACAAACAAGAGTCTCCATATTCATACACTAATTTAACACATACTTGGCAAGACAGAGGTGTTTTGCTGCTTCTGAGGCCATAACTCAAACACCAATACATGGAGGGTGACAATTTGTGAAGTGCAAACGCTGAAATTTTCCATTTTCCACACAAAAATATCATTTCATTGTGACAAAGGGATGGCACCAATTATATTTTATTGCAGGCAGCCTTTGTTAATGGCAATGAATCAAGCTGTACTGGGGAATTGCAGTCTCTGCTGTAAAAGTGACGCTGGCCCAGGTAAATCCCAAAGCATGGAAGAGCCTCAGTTGTCCCTCACACACATTCCAACAATCCTCTTTTATTCACAGGAGAAACTAACCCCAAATGGCATCAAAAGAGACACCAGGGTCACTTGGAACCCCTCTGAGTACATATGAAAGGACTGAGCATGAGGATTTATCAACTTAGGAGAAATCATCATGTGTGGATCTGCCATTTTATAAATATTTTACCTAGATTTCTGTATTTTTTATTGAATGTCATGAACTTACAGTAAAATTTCTTTAAAACAAATAAAGCAGCTAATATTTGATTATTTATATTTTGGTCACTGTTTTATCATAAAGTGAAAGGCTTCGGGAATTTTGTTCTTTCAGTCCACAACATGAAATACACTATCAGTAGCATAATACTGACCAAGGAAAATTATTTAACTTCAAGAACGGTTTTTGGAAAGATACCTGAATTCAATACACAGCTCTATTTGGTTTTAAAAACCCTTTAAAGACCTCAGTAACAGCAAAATGGGTAAACTGTCAAAGAGGAGTATTTCAAAGCCTTTGCAGGACCACGATTATGAGTTTTATTTTGAATGGATAGCAGCACACACCATGTAGCCTGGCAAATCACGCTGAAGATTTCTATTATTAAATCCTGCAACCTTAAATATTTGATGTTTTTTCATTAGTGTTTCTGACTCTCCTTCTATTCCATTTGTAGGACTGAAGAACAGGGCTGGTAGTAAAAAATCTGACGGAACAAGCTTCTGACTCACAACTTTTCTGCTCTTCCTTCTCATTTTGTTCTTTACTTTCTCAACATGTCACAAAGCACAACCTGGAGAACTTTTAGGTTACAGCTCAGACAACAAAAAACCAGAATGCTCCATGCACAGGACTCAGCCCTGTGGAATCCCTCAGGAAATGAAGGTAATATTCATAAACATGTTATTTCTGCAACTTCCTGAACAGAGAATCTGAAAAATCCCTACCAAAAATTTAATCCTATATTATTTCTTCAAACTTCTGTCACTGCTGTTTGTGCCATGTGGAAAACTGAGGCAGATGAACTGGGAGTCACAACGATCCAGGGAAAAATCTAAATGCTTTTTTGCTGGATGAATATACACAAAAGCTGGATAAAGTTAATCCTTGGGTTTTGTAAAAAGAAAACTGCCTCCCAAATCCCACAATCCTGAGACAGGAAGTGAACCCCACAAGCACACAAGCCCCTCCCTCACTCTACAACTGCTGTGTACTGTGCAGAGCCAGGTGGTGCTTGCTTTAAAGCTTTCCTCTAGGTCAGGATCACTCCATGATGATCCTTGTGGGTCCCCTCCCACTCAGGATATTCTCTGATTTTGAATCCAGGAGCACCCTTTGCCAGCCAGCAGTCCCAGGTGTCCCAGCCATTGTCCCACCGACTCCTCTGTTCTGACACTATTGCCCTTCTGGCTCTAGCAACCCCTCTCTGAAGCAGATTTACCCTGGTCATACACCATAAACAATCTAAACTACCTCAAAATATTCTTCCTGTTATTGGGAAGAAGCAGGTTGGGAATGAACTCTGAAATTCTCTTGTTGGCACAGCCAAAGGGTCATGTCAAACATATCTATGTATCTGAATAAATGCACACAATTCCCAGAGTTCCCCTCTTCCACCCCAACTCTACAAATGTACTTTAATTATTTAATCAGTTTGGTTGAAATTCAAAGTAGTAAGTTGTTAGTTGCTACTTAACATTCCTTATAAATTGCATTTATTAGTTGCAGGAAGGAGACTTGCCATTGTTACAGTAATTTAAATTGTTACCACATGGCTACAGACTCCTGCTAAGTGGTGGGTTTGGGTCAAAATCAGCTCCTGAAAGATCTTCAAAAGACACTGGAGATAAGCTAACCAAACTTTTGTCCAGGAAGTTACAATTTATCAAAAATGTAATGCACCATGGATGAAATATTCATTGTAAGCAGCACATAATGCAGTCCATGAAATGACATCTTAGCATCCCTCACTCCAGTCATATGGAAGTTTGCTGACAGGGCAGGGTGATGCTCCACTGATATTTAACAGTCCCAGCTCCGTGGCCCTTTGTGAGACTGCAACTTCATCCCCTCCAGTCTGTTCTTTCCCCAGCACTAAATCAGTCAGCTTTGACACACGACACTGTTCCAGTCCCTTTGCTCAATTTTTATGCTGGAGGTGTTTTAACTTCCCAATATTATTAACTTGGAAAGCAACTGAGGAAAGAATCTCCTCCCTTCCCAATTCTCCCTGCACTTCTCAGATAAGTGCACACCCTCATGATAAACCCTGGCATCCTTCTCCCAGTCCTAAGGAAAAGGATGGTCTCTGCTGGGGGTCACTGGAGAAATTTTACAGCTGAAGACTCTTTAACCTTCATGCAGCACAGACAAGAATACGTCAGCACCTCCTATAGGAAAATTTGGACGAACGCCACACATAAAATAACAAAATAAAATAATAGATTCATCTTCCTGCAGCTAAAGATAAATATTAAATAATCCTATCTGCTTCTGGCTGAAAATTAATTTCTTCTAAGGCAAATAGTGTAATACGTATGTGCGTTTCAATTCCCATTTGGCAAGAAGCCTATTTTCAGTCTGCAGTACATAGACTTTTGGAATACCAGAACTGCGTTCATCACAGACACACTTAAACAAATAAAATCTTCCTTCGGGTGCCAATTCGCTGTGGTCTAGTAAAATATATATATATTTCAAGCCATCAGTGTTTCTACCAATCCAGATAGCCAAATTAGAAGCAAAGCTCTTTGTTTAATATTTAATTAGTCTGGCAAACCCCTCCAGGAGGGTTAATCCCAGCACCCAAAGTGCTCTGCAAAGCAGGACCACAGACACCACCCACTCGTGCCACACAGACAAACAGCTGTGTTTTGGGATTGAGCCATCCCTGCAGCATTTCTGATGAACTCATTGCCCAGGAAAGGACAGGAGAGCAAACACAGAAGTCCAAGCACTGTCTCCCTGCCTCGGCTCGGACAGAACATCTCCATCCCCCCTTGCCTCTGTCGGTCCCGCACCGCCGAGGGACTCCATGAGCACGGATTTGCTGTGCAGTAATCACACTCAGCTCCTGTGTGTGCCTTGCCAGGTGAAGTGTTGTGACAGCAAGCCTGACGTGCCATGACATTGTGCAGTCTTGTCAGCTTCCTGGGAATGCACGTTCTTCTCTTCCCACCAAAAACCTCTTCTCCTGTTTCAGAGCAGCATCCAATTGTCTCTTGCAACACCCTCCACAGAACTTCTTTCCCACAGAATGTTCCAGGTGCATTTTACCCTCTCTTACTGTTAAAAACCTCAGCCTCCCTGTGCTTGGAGGCCTGAGGAATATGAATTGCTCACTGGCCAAGGTTGGAGAGCCTAGATATTTTTCCAGACCCCACCCTTGCCCATACAAGCACATGAATTTACAGGTTTTCCTGCCTGTTCTTCACTCAGACCCTTCTACAGCCCAGCCTGGGCTCTAACAAAGTCTGTAGCATCCAATCCAATCTCTGAAAACTTCTGGAGATCTCTTGATCTCAGTCTCTTAGCCAGGACCTATTTGGCAGTACCCAAAGTAGCTGCTCTGATGCAGGATGCACAGATATTAGACCCAGCTACCATGGTGATTGATAGTCTAAAAATATCCAACTCAGCTGTACTGACAGATGGGTTAAATATACGGCTGCACTATACCTGGATCACAATCTGTTAGCATGAGGATGCAGATAAGGACCAGCAAGTGCAGCTCAGTTTGGGAACTTCAAAGAAAAATGCACAAAAAAGTATCTATAAACTCAATGTTATGAAACTGTACCGGTCTCATACATTAAAAAGACTTCATTTTCTCTCTTTCTGCTCTGGCAACTACCTGGTCATTCTGCACTCGAGGAGATGACAAACATGCCGATAGCAGGGGTAAGGAGAAGGAATCCAGCTCTTAGGAAACACAAACATGACAAAGCATTTGTTGCTGCTGCTGCTGAAATTTGTGTATCTAAGCATTCCGTGAAGTCTAATGTGATCTTAGGCTGCCTGCTGCCTTGGAAACTAGTGGTCAGATACTCTCAGCAGTGGGCATAACCAGCGAGAACATTTTCATTAGATGAAATTTCATGGAACTGAAATATTTCACACACTGGCTTCAGCGAATTTCTGTCAAGGACCAAAAGAGAGAGAGCACTCCTTGAAAAATCACAACTCCACATCCTGGTGGTTTGGATACAGGGATGTTGGAGCTCTAGACTCAAATCCCTGTTGGACCAAGTGATCTGGAATTAAATCAATTGCACTTGAAGCCAACAACAGGCCAGCCAGACTGCTAACAGAGAAAGTCAAGAGATGCAACTCTCAGATATAAAAGAGAAACAAATAAATCCAAACACATAGCTATTTTCCACATTGTTTGACTCTCTCCATTGCAACCCTGAATCTTTGAGAATTCAAGTAAAATTTGTCCACATGCCCAAAGCAAAGCACTTGGATTTACAGATGCTAGCACAGAGTAACAGAGCCAAAAAATACCAAAACATCAGGTAATGAGGATTCCACTTCCTAATAAACTTGCTTTGGAGACACAGAAATCCCTTTTTCTCAGATACCATTTTAAGGCTACGAGACTGAATAGAATCTTGTTATTGTAGGAATAAGCAAATCCCAAATTAGCAAGAGAAAGTGTATTTGGATCATGAGGTGTATTTCTACATAGCCCACCTCTACAGCACAAGGACTGGAGTTCAAAAAGCAACACTGCTGCACGGGGCAGCTGCCAAATGTTGCCAGATACTCTTTTCCTTCAGGCAGCAGCTTGGAAGTGAGAGCATACATAAACTGGGTGTGGGCTGTCCCCACAGCCTCCAAGGGCTGGGAAAGGCATTTTGCTTTCCACAGCCGCTGTGATTAAAGGGAAGGACCCATTTGCAAAGCGCCCCCTTCAACCCACAGAGCTGCCACTGCAGCTGGCTCATCCCAGGTGGGATCACAGCAACGGGCTGGGCTGGAATTGCAGAGGCAAGATGCTGCAAAGTGCCTCTGACTCTCCATTAAATTAATGCTCTTTATTAAAAACGTCTTTTCTATCACTTGTGTTTCTTCACACGCAGATCTGAACATTCCTGGGATTTCTCAAGGTCAGCTGTGCAGGGGATGTCCCTCTCTCATACTGCAACCCCCTGAAGTGACCATTCCCCCTTCTGGCTTTGGGCTCAGAGCAGAGCTGCCCTTTGCAAGCAGCAGGTGGGTCACACTGTCCAATAACAGCCATTAGGTATGGATGGGATTTGGATTTCAGCGTATTTGTATGGAAATCACCCTCATGGTGTCATTTTACTCCTTATAAATCACTTCAATACCAGGCTCATAAACCCAAGTGGTTGTAGAGAACAAATAAATACGGATGCATTGCTGGAAATGCGCAACAAGGAATGCCCCTGGACTGTTCTCCAAGGGCTGCGGTCAGCACAGGAGAGGTTTTCCCCCCCACTCCTTCCTTTTGGAGCCATCCTGTTTCTACAATTTCAAATTTAATACTTTTTCTAATATATTATACGTTACCTCCCATGTATTTAAACTGTACTTAAAAGCATGCTAAGAACTGGTAATTCTTTAATGGTTGTTCACTTACAAGCGATTGTGGGTCATTACACAATCATTTAAAGGGCATTAATGAGAACCATTTAATGGTTTTAGTAGAATATCATTGTAAGGGACAGGGGAAAAGTTACTGGCTGTAAATTTTTATGACCATTTCTTACAAAACGTATTACTTTAAAGATTTATGTACGTAACAATGAGTACAATAAAAGCCATGCTAAAAATAATTTGAAATCAAAGTAATGCATATAGATAAGGTCCCACTTGCTGCAGTTTTCAACACAGAGAGATTTTCTCTTTTCTTTTAGAAACCTTTCAACTTGCAGTGCAGCTTCAGCTCTCCTTTATGAAAAGTCAGAGCAGAAAAAAAAGTGCTCAACTCTACATTTTAGCAAGGCATAAATTGTCCTTTACGGTCCATATTTTATTTTTACTTTTCACTCCTTGTTTTGCATATAAAGCCAGTATTTTCTCACTTTTTCCTCAGATACAGCACAATAAGACAACTTTTTACCAGAATGCAAGGAGAATAAGGAGAATTACTTCCATAGCCATCTCAAACTGTACGTTTCATTGGCTTTTTATAAATGGAAAATAAAGGAGAACTTGCCTATTTCCCCACATGGAAATTCTTTATTACTGTACTAGACCAGAGCATACCTTCAAAACTACAGAAACTTATTTTGAAAACCATTCATATGGATGCATTAACCTTATTAAAGTGCTTTAATAACAAAACAGTCATCATATTATGCCTGGTTTTGTCCATTTGTGATTCCCATGGAATATCTAATGAGGAAGAGAATGCCCTTTTCCCCCAGTATTCTTGCATAAGTAGGAGAATATTTCTAATTAACAGGCAGAGTTAGTACAGCACATGAATTGAACTCAACCATATCTCTAGAAATGCTGATATTTTTACTGTTTGCATTAAGTAAGGATTGTATTTCTCCCTGAATCTGACCCAGTACCCATTACCAATAAGATGAAGATTTAAGATAACTTGGTCAAAAGATAGTGAATTATAACTTTTAATTAAAGTGTAGAAAATAGCTTCTTTAAAACAAACACGATAATACTTCCAAGATCGTTAATTTTTTATATAATGAACAACAAACCCAACCTGAGTATTTTTAAGTGTGACACTGCAGAGCCAAGGAAAGGGGATTTTTCAAAACTTCAAAGCAACAAACATAAGCAATGCAGCTCATCTGCAGCTTTTGAATGTTTGGAAACACTGCTGCTCTTTCACAGGGAGTGTTGTTGGCCCTACACTCCCCAAAATTCAGTTTAAATTCTAACTGAAATGACACAGATATCAATGTTTTATGAGGTGATGGCTATTACTGTGTTTTCTTTTACTTTTTACTGATTTGGTTCCATTTTGAAATAACTGAAGAAATTTAGGAGCTGGACAGATCTGATTCAGTTTTGTGTTTGTGTTTGAGACTGTGTACAAAGCAATGATTAATATGGTGTGAAATAGTGGCTGTCTCACCTTTAATAAAGATTAACATTTGATTGGCTTCTCAGGAATTCTTATTGCTGTGAATCCTTGAGCTTAATCTCCAGAATCCCGTTTAATACAAGAGCAGAATGCAACTGATTTTATTTAAATTGTAAATGCAGGGTCTGTGCAAGTCACAAGTCCAACTCCTACAGAAATCCACGGGGTATTTCCCTGGATGAGGCAGCAGATGCACCTTTCCTTGAGCTGTCCCATGATTCTGTTCCCTGAACCAGAAGTGTCACCCACACCCAAACTGTGTCACAGCCATAAAACAGGGACTGACCCTGGCACTAGGATGAGATCAAATCCCTTTTTACCTGCACTGGGAGTTATAACCTGCATTTCTGGAAACAAAAGGGTGACACACTAAAATCAATGGACCACTTCATTCCCTGGTTTTGTGATCCTGCTCATTATTGGCATTTTTCACCTCTCTCTCACATTTTATTTTTCACTGGGTATTAATCACTGCTAACTGTATTTTCTCCTAGCAATTCTTCACCTCATCAGAAAACAGCACCTGCACTCAGAGCACAAAATTAAGAGATTCATAAAAATCAGGGAATGAAATGGCACATTGGTTTAGTGTGTCAGAGTTTCACCTCCAGGAACAGAGGACTCTGAAATGGAAGGGGATAAAAAATCCAAGAAGCAAAAACTTAAAGAGAATAACAGAAACACTGACAGGAAAATGGGCAAAGAGGATGAAGATGGGAACATACAAATGAAAAGGCAAAATTTGGTTGGATGAAAGATTAAGAACTACATGACACTGTTTTCTTCATACACCTGCACACGTTTCCATGTGCCACAGCACACACTAAAATGTGGAGAAAGGCGAAGGCAAAGCACTGAAATTGTTCACTTTTTTCCTACAGCCCCGCTAAAAGAAGAGGAAATTGAATGCCATAAATATCTTCAAACAATAAAGTTTTGATTTACAGAGAGAAAAGCAAATAAATTGTGAGTAATGATTTGAGGTTGTAGAGGTCTCCAAGCACTACATGATTTCTATTTGTCATGTGTGTTTCAGTATTTAGATTCACTCAAGTACATTCAGAACACACATTCTGCTGAGTTTTCTGAAGGCATTTGGCTTGCACTGAGCTTTTTCCTCTCTCCTTAATCAAATACCAACATGGACTGCACAGGCACCTTGGTAATTGCAAGACAATATGGGTTTGTTGCAATTATTGACTTCACACACACACACGAGTGCCTCTTCTTCACAGCTTTTTGAATTAAATCATGTTTACTGATGATCCTTTGGCTACTCATAAAAACAGAGACAAATATCTCCACAACTGCCTTCGTTGTGAGCAGCATTCACATAGAGCTTTAATCCATTGCCTTGTCCCTAAAATTGTTTCAAAGAGCCAGGAAGCTGCCTACAGTTCTGAGTTTCCTCTTCTGTCTTTGCACAAGCAGAGAATGGATGGAAAATTAGAAAGTATTGAATTCAAAGATAATTAATTTACTACGCATTTTCAAGGTACCAAACTTTTAAAATACCTGTAACTTTTTTTTCGGCTTTCAATCAAAGTAGCTGACAATACCCACAGCACAAAAAATGAAGGGACATTTGCACAGAATCTGGGAAAGCCAGAGAGACATTCAAAGCAGTGTCAGCTTGGCTCCACTGATCTGATCCATGACATCTTTAATGCAGATGGGGCAATGTCCTGGAAAGGTGATTGGGGATTGATCATGGAATGGTTTCATCTGGGAGAAACCTTAAAACTCATCCAGTTCCAGCCCTCTGCCACAGGCAGGGACACCTCCCACCTGTAGGTGGACATTCAAGCTCTGGATTCCAGAAGTGCAAAATACCCTGGCTCAGAAATGTATTTTCCAGCAGAAAATGCAGAACTTGAGCTGTTAATATCTGATCTACAGGGTCACCAAAAGACAGAAGGGACATTTACTGCACCCAAGAACATTCAGAGATTCTGCATCTGCTGATCAATAAAAACTATTTTAAGATACAACAGTGGTGAAAGACAGAAATGCTTTATTAAACATGATTTTATTACAGACTGCAAAATTTCCATGGGGGTGATCTCACTACATAAATGGACCCAGAGCCTACCAAACCCTGGAGCCCTGGCTCTGTCTGGCTATTACCATGATACAGGAATTGCTGCCACAGATCACCATCACTGTCCTGCTGCAATAACTTCCTTGGAAAAAAAATTACTGGTGACTTCTGAGAGAAGCTTAAAAGCCAGGAATTTGGGAAGAGGAGGGACTTGTGAATGTAATTGACTCGATGCCATCAAGGCACATAGTGATCAAAACAGCTTTAGAAGTGTCTCCATGACAATCTAGGACAGGTAGGGAAGATCCCTGCATTTTGTTCAGCCTGGAATAGTGAGAGCTTAGGGGTGACCTAATTGTGGCCTTCCAGTACCTGAAGGGAGTCTACAAGAAAGAGGGAGAAGGGCTGCTTACAAGGGATGGAGTGACAGGACAAGGAGAATGGATTCAGACTGACAGAGGACAGATTTAGATTGGATATTAAGAACAAAATCTTCCCTGTGGGGTTGGTGAGTCCCTGGCACAGGCTGCTCAGAGAGGCTGTGGTTGCCCCATCCCTGCAAGTGCCAAAGGCCAGGCTGGGCCTGGAGCACCCTGGGGTAGTGGAAAGTGTCTCTGCCCACACCAGAGGGGCTGAGATGAATGAGATGGGTTTTAAAATCTTTTCCAATACAAACCATTCTGCTATAGTTTTGATTTTATGATTTTGACTTACGATCTTGCTCTTCCCAGCACTATCAGCAGACATTGCTGGTACATCACTCTGAACTTCTGGTATAGCATCTCTGCATTAAAAAAAAGTCCATTTTGACCTGTGTGTGGATAATTTCACCACACTGACACCTCAACTTGCTCTCTGAATTCTTCTGCCCACCACACCTCTGGGCATGCCCAAAGAAGAGTGTTAAAGAATAGCATAACAGCAAAATTTGGGTTTGAGACCAGGGCACAGGAGCAGTCTTCTCTGTGAATCTCTGCCACAGCCTTGTAAGCTCCTCCTGAAGGTGCAAGAACCTCAGAACCCATGTGCCAGGTTATTTTCTGTGAATTCAGAAGCACATTTTAAAACTGTGATGCAGGCAGAGCATAGTCTGGGAAGCAGAAAGTCACCAGCCTCAGTTCCTGCCGAGTGCTGGTGTCTCCCTGAAGGATTTACCTCTCTGCTTTTGATTCCTTGTGTGCCACTGGGGAATAACAGCACTTACCTACTTCACAGCCAGGCTCTTGTGAGAGCTAATTAATGTTTGTTGCCCAACACTTGGAATTTGTAAAATGTCATTTAAGTGATAAGTATTATTGCCATTATCATCAGTGCTGTCCTGGGGACCACAGACACATGAAGGCGGTTACTCCAAGAGCTACTTAATACATTAAGAACAACAACCAAAACAGTAGCAAAAGCATCAAATCCCTGATTTTCTTAGGAAAAACAAGTGCTTAAAAAAATATAGAGTGGTTGACATCATCTGCATGCCTGAAAGATTTGTTTGTCATGGTCTCTCTCTGCCTTGTCCCCCAAGAAGCTGCTCCACCCAGTTATCCATGGGACCATTCTGGAATGGCAGTGGAACCCACCTCTGCAGGATCTGCCTGAAACTGAGATGCTGCCCATGTGCAGTTGAAGTCTGTTTTTCCCCAGCTTTGCTTCCTGTGGAAGCTCATTTCCCTTTCTAATTTCTTTTCTCTTTCTAGACAGCAGAGTTAAGGTCATCAGCCCATGATGTAATAAGCTGGTTAGGAAGGTGCTGAAACCACATAAGATAATAACTATATTTAGTTAGAAAATTCCAACATAAATTGCAGAAGTCTATTTATGCAATTCCTTCTGTGGATATATTAAAAGCTATTTTAAGTATTCATATTCATTGGGAGGAAAAAAAACCTAAATTACATCCAAAACGTAAGGACATCATTCAGTACCTGCAGAGAAAGACACCAAAGGTTTATCTCCTTCCAAAAGGCAGAGATTCCTAGAGAAAAATCCTTTAGTTTTATCCCTGGGACAGACATATCCAGCTGGGATCTTGTACCCTACCAACTCAGCACACTCTGAAAAACTCAAATGACAGCACCAAGGACTGTGGCTCTCCAGAAACTTTCCTCATTAACCTGAGGTTCTGGGGAATCAACTCCAATCAGGAAGATATTTACATCCAGATCAATGGGAAATGAGACTTCCCAACACAGATTGTGTCCTGCACGATATTTTAGTGTCCCAAACCTATTAAGTGCTATGAGATTTATACCATCAAGTTCATGTACCATGCTATAATTTACACTTAAAAGTTGCCTTGCAGCTGCTTCCCCTTGGCCTGTTCTTCCATTATATCCAAATTAATAAAGTCTATAACCTGTGCTAAGGAAAATGAAGGAATGGGGGGTAGGTTGGAAGGAAAGAAGGAAAACAACCAAACCAACAACACTAAATGACAATACTTCTGAACTGTTGTAATGTGTCTGAAAAAAATAATTTAATCCATCTATGATATTGTGTATTTAAAACAACATACTTTTTCATATTTTTGACTCCTCAAAGGAGTGCCTGAGCAAGGGATCACTGTGGCAGCCACAGTATGCAAACACAGAGGGCTCCAATTGGGATCACCTCTGTTAAACCCTCAGTGATGCCAAGCACAGACAGAAGTGCAAATAAATAAATAAATTGGTATCAGGATACAAATCACAGCTTGTGAAAATAAATATAAAGTCACCTTGAACCACACAGGTGAGGACAGGTCATTCAGTACCCAGCACAGAGTGTGATGTCAGCAGGACACACAGAAACCGGGCTGGACTCTACACCACGAGCTGAATTCAAATCCTCTGCCCACACACAGAATTTTCTTTCCAAGTAATCAACTACTCAATGAGAATGAAGAATCCAGAAAGACAAAGCACATCATGGAATGTTAATTACTGAGGGAAACTACCTGAGATGAGTGCAAAATGTGTTTGTACTGCACATTCTCTGTGCCCCTCAGAAGGGGATCACAAAAAGCTGGAGAGGAAGAGTGGCTGGTGTGGTATGAGCCAAGAGACCAAAGAATGAGCAGGAATAGGAATGGGAAGAAGGGATGAGGCTGTGTTAAACACTGTGCCTCCAGACAAAGTGCCTCAATACCCTCCAGTAACAGCTGCACCAGCCCCAGCCTTTATTTACTACAGATCCACATATCTTTGACCTATATTTTGAGAGCCATTAACAATCCAGAATAAGGACAAACAAAAACAAGAAGAGGGTTTTTTTTGTTGTTTTTTTCATTGGGTTTTTCCTCTTTTGTGTTAAATAGCACAGCCTCAAGCCATTCCTTACAGTTGCAAAGATGTTCAAATGAGGCCTTCAAAGGCTGGAGGCTGAACTCTCCCGGGTGGACTCTGCTGTAATCATTAGACTAAGCAGAAATACTAAATTGCTGTAAACAACAAACTTATAAAAGAGAATGTTAAATATCACGCCACCAAGTCAACAGGAAACTGAAGCTCTCTGATACACAAGTCATGGTCACGATGCACACTGTGCTCACATCAAAATATAACCGGGTTTTCTTCTGTTTATTCTTCTCTTGCTCTGTGATGAATGAAAGGCAGCAGAAGAGAAGCAAGACAGACAGTTGTGGTAACAGCAGCACTTTCAGCTGCCTTTTGTCCCCATAACAGCACCATGAAGACAACAAAAATTACCATAACCTGCAAGTTTATTAAGGAGAAAAGGAGGTGATAACTCCCAAAGAACACAATCCAGAAACAGCAGATTCTGTACTGAACAGTCACCAATTCATCTTTAAAGCTGGAGCTTTCTCACATGCCAGAGAATCTGGAGAGCACAGCCCTGTATCAGTAGTTACAGGGCAGTAATTAGGGATAGCACCCCTGCCTGCACATCCTCTCTGCTCAGTAAAGCTTCTCCTGCTCCAGGACTTGGAGCAACTCATCACTATTGCCCCCAAAAAGGTGAAACTTGCTGCAGATGCAGCTCAGCTGCTGACTAAAGAAACCAACAGAGCTTTCCTGCACTAAAGGAACAACTTCATTTTTGTGATTCTAAACTAATGGGTTTGTCATCAAAACAGGTCAAAGGCAAAAAAGTCTGTGCACTACCACTGGGTTCAGACCAGCACTATGAAAATCCAGAGATGTACATCAAAGAATTATTTTCCAGTGACATAAAAGACAAAGTACATTCAATGATAAAAGTTTTTAGAAGAATGCACACAACAATTAATGGAACATGCTGCATTTTCACTAATGCCTCCAGCTTAACTTCTGAAATCACCACTAAAAATATATGCATTCAAAACCAAAGAGATTAAATTAGAATCAATAATAAACTTGCTGCTTGCAAAAAATCTGTGTTATAAACAGCATATTTACTGAAAGCAAACTCCCAAGAGCCCTGTGTTAAACTATAACATTTTCCTTTACAATTGTGCACTCTGAATAAGAAGTTTGGGGATAAAGAGCTTGCATACTTTGTTGCAGCCACAGCACGTGAAGCTGCTCTAATTCCAGGCTGCCTTCACACTGGCATCTCTTCCAAGGTACTGGGACAGCAGAGGGAACCACGTCCAGTCAAACTCAGCTGCAAAGATAAACAGAGCTTTGTTTTTGCCTGATTGGGAAAGCCAAAATCTGCCTCTGAAAAGTGTGGATGTTATGAATTCTCAGGTAAATCGCTCTTAAATGATGAAAAACTAAATACATTTCAATTCATGGGCTGTCTGGCAGAGAGAGAGAGAAACTCCCAGCTGCAAAGACTTTGATGAATTGAGTTTTCACTACAGGTGTCACTGTCCTGCTTTACTTCCTCAGGTATTCCCTCTCAGCACATTCACTACATCATTTAATGCTGGTCTAACTCACTTCCCAGAGCACCCACAAGTACCTCTAACATTTACAGACCCCTGCCCCAGCACAATTCCAAATGGACGCAGCTCTTTTCCCACCTCAGTGGTGGCAACCGGATCAGAGCTGCAGCAAATCTGTGGAGCTCAAAGATTTTACCATAAAGAAAACACCAGAACAGTTCAAACCAATGAGGATCTGAGCTGTAGCAGGAGTCCTGTGTTATGTAGGATTTCCTTTCAAATTTCACTTAATGCTCTGTTAGTATGGTTTAAAAAGTTAATAACTTCTTGGTAAAAATCACAGCGTAAGAGTTTCCTACTTTATCTCCGAAATGTCTGTGATTGTGAAACAGAATTCCTCCTTCTTCCCTTGCCACAAGCATCCCCCTTCAGAAAAAAATAATAGCTTCCATTCACACAGCTCCATTTGGGAGTGAAGTTCCTGGCATTGATCAGATCCCACAACACCAACTTTAAACTCCAGGCAATAACAGGTGTGCTGAGCTGCCTTTCCATAGGAAAACAGCCAGGCCCTGGAATATGGGATTCACTCACAGCCATCCAAACTAAGGGTCTTAGAAGGATAAATGCAAGAACAGACAACTTGAATCTTTAAGGTGAAATTTCCCCCAGTGCTTATAAATTTTTGACTTTCCTAGAGGTGGGTTTAGGCTAATTTTGACAGAAAATGTGCCATCACAGATGAACCTCTGTCAGTGGGAACAGGAGGCCCCATGGAGCTATGTTCATAAAGGAAAGAGTTAAAATGAAACCTCTGCTCCAGCATTTCCCTGGATCAATTCCCAATCAAACCCAAATTCCTTTTGTTTTGACAGTTTTGTGATGTAAAATAGAACACACATACAGTAGAAACACAATCAAAATCCTTGCTACTTGAGACTCTGGAAGTCTCTCCTATTTATAAATAGCAAAAACGTATGTTTATGTAAAGGGAAACACTGATTTACTAGAACTGATTGCTTCACAGTCTAATTACTTTTCAACTGGCTGTTCCAAATTAAGATGTCATTGATGGCTTTTTGTGATATATTCCATTTTAAGCAAATTTATTCTATAATAGAGTACATCATAATGGAAAGCAGAGTTTCCACTCTTCCCTCCTCTTTGTAGCCTGATATCTTGACAAGTAAATTAAATTTAGCAGTTAAAATGCTTCCATTAGTAATTTTATTAAGTTAATTAAGGAATCTCTCTTTCTGAATTTTAACTACATTCATTTCAGCACAACCTTGATTTTTTTTTTAATTCCATATATTTAGTAACCATGATGGTTTCTAGGACAAACAACTACCTACAGATAAGCCATGAGCCTATGACAAACTTAACTAAGGAAAAACAGATATTATCAAATAAAAGCTCATCTTTTTTTCTTTAAATTCTTTTGCTCTACAAATCAAATAAGACTCTCCCACTCAAATCTAGAGAAAATGAACTGCTGTGAGCAATTCCAGGCTCTAGAAACCACAACAGAAATTGCACATCTAGAACATTTCTGCTCTAGAAAACAGGTTAGAATGGGTAAAGCATGTCAATAAAATGAGAATTACTGAACCCTCACCTGTTGCTTAAGCCAAATTCATAACTCCCGGTATATAGAAAGGCTACATTTCATAAACAGCGCTTTCCCTTTTATCTTTTTCATCTTTCAACACAGAAAAAGCATGGATATAACCAAAGATTATGAGAGCAAGTGTCCTCTTCTATATCCCTCCTCCCTGAAATGTGGGACTATGAGATTTTCAGTCACCTCCAAAGCAAAGAATTGTGAGTAACTTGTATCCAAACTAAAATGATGAATTGTAAACATGAGCTAGCAGTGCTTTATTTTTTCAGTCACTGCAATATGCAAGAAGCCTCTTGTCACATTTTCTGATAGTAAAAAAAAAAAAAATCTAATTTATCTCCTCACCTAAAGGAGGTGGATTTTTCAATAAACGGCAAAACTTTTAAGGTGCCCCAGGAGCAGGGCCAAACAAATGATAACGTCCACTTGGCATTCCATGGTCTGCTGCAAAGCAATGTCTCCAAGAAGTAAAATATGATTATTTAAGCCCAAACACTAAGCACAGGGAAGGCTGACACTGATTGTGGATGACAAGGCCACCCAGGGGCACGGCTCAGCACGGGCAGATTAACATGTACAGATGTAAGAGCGCTCCTATCACAGCCCAACACAGGCAGCAAACAACAACTGCAACAGAGAATTGTTTGCTGGATCAAAGATCAGCTGACACAGGTATGGGAACAGATTTGAGAACATGGAAATGGAGAGGGGGGGAGATGCTGCAGGGCTCATAGATCCCATCTGACCCCAGCAGGGACCAGGCAACACCTGCAGAGGTGCTGTGGGACAGGGAAAGCTTGGGAAGAGTCAGCTTTGGGAGCATAAGGGAGGAAAAACCCACTTAGATGAAGCAACTGTGTCAGCATCACACATTAAATCCATGTCTGACTGCCAACTCCTTGGATATCTTCTTTTCTTTCCTGACTTCCCTCACCAGAGCTTTCCGGCACACACAGGACAAGCAAGGAAGAAGAATGCTGGGCCAAGGATGAGGTGAAGTTGGGAGTCTAAATTACTGCAGCACAGATCATCCCTAATTATGGCACAGTGGGTCTGCAAATAAAACCAGTGATAAAATGGACTATTAAAAATGATATTCATGTTGTACTGATGGAGAACTGCCTATGGAGATGTTGATCCCTCTTCACAATGCAGTTCCAAAAGCAGTAGGTGCCTTTTGCCAAGAGCTTTGGCTGAAAGATGGGAATGAGGTCAAAATACAGCAGAATTTCTCTACAAACAAGAGCAAACACAGACTGTGGTTTTTTTCATTAGTAATGGTCAGAGGACTTGGGATGAAACTTTTCCCAGCTTTGTTACAGAATTTGTACCTCGCCATTTATTTTTACAGGAACAGAAAAGCCTCAGACAAAATTTCCAATGAG
The DNA here is from genome assembly GCF_030490865.1 of Poecile atricapillus. Taxonomy (NCBI): domain Eukaryota; kingdom Metazoa; phylum Chordata; class Aves; order Passeriformes; family Paridae; genus Poecile; species Poecile atricapillus. The sequence goes on from NC_081251.1 coordinate 114,206,883, forward strand.
AAAATATAAACAAAGTTCATCAGTTTCAATCCAAATGTTTGATTTCATATTTAGAAATTAAATGAGTTGTGGGGTGTTCCCCTCTCCAATAATTAAAAAGGTGACAAACTGCATTTAGAGCAAGACTCCAATAATGGAATAAAAAAACTAATAAAGCTGGAAAACACATGAAGTCTTTAAGGCTGTTTTTTTCTATATCAAGCACAATTACCATTACTGATATATGATTAGGATAAAAATAAAGTAGTAAAGCAAAAATTTGTGCAGTGAATAAATTCCTTAACCCTCCTTTTGTAATCATAAATATTTCCAATACTTAAGACACATACAAGCTTGCAGAACCAACCTCCTCATGCCCAACATTTAATATTAATTACCTTCTAAATCTTAAAATAGAGTTGATTTACAAATAACAGCGATCAAAATGCAATCCACAACTTATCAATTCATTTGGCCTGAAGCCTGAACTCTATTTTTACAGGTAGGAAAATAACAAAACAAACCAAGAACAGAAATGGTTTCCATAAAGTGATTTTTGAGCCGGACAGGGACACAACTTCAGTGCAATCACCATCCCATTGTTTTAGAAATACTCTGTGCCACTGTTTTAAGCAGTGAGCAAAGCTTCCAGATATGGGCACAAACTCTTTGGAAAAAGTTAGCACCTCAAACAAACACAAATAAACTGCAACTTGCAGCCCTGATTTTCCTCATTTTCAACCATACTTGTGCTTTCTGGTGGCTCAGTATGAGACAAGTCAAAGACAACTTTCCATCAGGCTTCCAAGTTCTGTGTGTGGGACATTCAACCGGGAACAGAGGGATCCAGACTTCCATTATGTAAAGAACAGCAACCATTACCTCAAACAGGAGGGAAAAGCAGGGATGTGCAAGCAATTCCTAGGATTACATGCCTCAGAGTCTCCCATTTTTGTTTTCAAGAACTGTGTGCCTGGGATTGTGGGTCTTTGCTTCCACCTGCAGCCACCCACAGGTGTTACCTATTCAATGATTCTGAGAACAGCAGCTTCTCTCTCTTATCCCTTAATTCAGTCAGCCCAGAAAGTCTGGCAAAGTTTAACCCAAACAAAAGTACCAGCCTTCCTTAAAAGTTCTTGCTAGGTTTGCACTTTCTTTCAATAAAGCCCAGGATTAAGGACTATGTGAATAAATAAAACAAACGCTGCTGAAAACAGTCACCATTTTAACTTCTTTACCACAAAATTGAAGTCTGTTTGCAAAACCACAAGACCATCAAGTGGAAAGGGTCCTGAGAGATTGGAGAGTCCATCCTCAGGCCCTGAATCCGGTTCAGGTGTATCTGCATGATTTTTAAACAGGTGTTTTTCCATCTTGTTATTTAACACCTCTAATTGCAAGGTTATACAATTGCTCTCAGCAGCTCATCCCCATGGTTAGGGAGTTTACATCTGCACTAAAAATAATTACCAAAAAAAAATAAAAAAAACAACCTTGCTAATAATCAAGTCAATTATTTCTTGTTCAACACTTGGCAAATATGGAGAAGAATGATTGCCTCGTAACCTTTTATTCTTTAAGACTATTCAAGTGCCTCTCACAAACTAATTCCTTCTAAACTAAACACCCACAATTATTCTGACCAGGAGATTTTCTACTTCCAACACACTCCAGCTAAAAACACACACAAATTTCATCTCTGTGTGTAGAGTCAAAAGAAAGCTTCAATTTTCCCCCAGTTTGCAGCTACAAAACTGGGACCACATTAGGATTTGGTGGCAGCTGCCCCCTTCTCCCTCTCCACACTGACATTATGGCCATTTTCTCTCTCTCCTGGATTCCATCAGCCACAGCCCTAGAGCAGAAACACCACAGCTCTGCTCAGCCCTACAATGGCTCTATAACACGGGGCACTGCAGCATCTCACAGCACCAATTTAGCAATAAAAATCAAGAAGTGAGCTCAGGTGAGGAATTGTTTTCAAGCACCTCCCAATCCAAATGCTAAAACACAAACCCATAACTTCTCAAAATGTTGAAAACCAAAATAATAACCTTATTAACTGGCTTTGGAAATAGAAAACTTCTTTTCCCCTCAGTGTTAGGTTGATTTCTAGTGTCTTATCAACACATTTGCTTCCTTCATTAAAAACAGACATATTTAACTCCATAGCTTTTACGAGTGTGCCATGCAACTTTTAATGCGCATGTATTTATGTTTTAAAACACGCACATGTGCGTGTTTTAATGTGACTTTTGATGTGCCTTGAAGATTTTAATTTCCAAAGTAAAGCCAGATACAAATCCAGCATAAATCTTCCAATAATATGCACCACACAGCATAACCAACAAATAAATCTAAAAAAACTTCCAGAAAAGACACAACCTTACCTTTGGAGATGACCCTCTCTGTTCTCCTTGCATCCACTGGTGGCAGACAAAGGACATTCGGGTCAAAACCAGCTCACTCCAACTAGAGAAAGCCTAAAAATCAAATCTAGCTTTCCATCATTTCATTTGTAGAAAACTGAGGAGCAAAATTCTAAAGAGCAATTTTTAAATAAAATGTAATTAGCCATAAACTCATCAACTAAGTTTAGCTGTCCAATTAGATAACTAAACCCACTCTGGAAAGGCTGAAAATCAGGATTACACTGGCCTAGCCCCGCCCTGCCCAGGGCTTTTCAGGGTTTCCAGAGCTTTTCTCTCTAACAGGGGGCACCTGTTGAAAGCACCTGAATCAAATTACACTCAAATTGTAACGGCTGATTTTCAGCTGGGGTGTTAGTTTGTTGGCTTTTTTTTTTTTTTTTTTTTCCATTCTTGGTCAAATGTAACAGTTTTTCACAAGTGTTTCCATGGAACTCTTTCTAGAGTATCAACCTGGAACAAAATCAGTCTTAATGTGAGAGCTGGAGCTAGAAACTGTTCAGTTCAAAACACTGAAAAACACAATTGGAACTAAGTGCTTCTCTCCCAGACTCTCTGGTGGATCCCAACATCCTGTTTAACTCCAGTGCAAACCCACCCTAAATGAAAACACACCACACTTCAGCTAGGGAGTGTTTGTGGAACTTGACAGAACACCAAATTAATTCTGATCTCCTTTACCCTGTGTTAAATAGAAATATTGCATGAGCTGTCAACTTCTTTCTGAAAGATCTTCCTTTCTATGCCAATTTTATCCTGCCAGCAAGTACAAACAGCATATTGATGTTATCTCCAAACATCAAATAAATACACTTTTGGGTCTGATGGGACCTGATTTGATTCCAGACTGTGCTTTCCCTATCACTGGGGCCAGGATTTCACCCCTGTTTCTCATATGCTTTTCTGGATTATTCCTGCTTTACATAATACTCTTGAAATGTTTCCCATCTAAACCAACCCAAAAAAGTGCTGCAAAATGACTCAGAAAACTTTTTTGCAAAGATCCAAACTTTCAGAAGCTCACAGACAAACTGGCTTTAAGGAAAAGCATAACTCTCTCCTATTGATGTGTCCTAATCCAAGTTTTAAAGTCTCCCTGAATAAGAAGCTGCGACACAGGGATGACTTTGGGATCAGAGGGGGAGGATTTTTTCCTTTTCTGGTTTTCCCCTGTAATTCTTGTCCTAGAGTAAAGGCCTCCTGGCAAGCAGCCTGTAAATCCAACAATAACACCAGTCATAACTTAGAAATAGAATACATTATCTGAATTGTATTTGAGTTTATTATTGAGGATCCCCTGAGTCACGGTGAGCAGAGAACACGAACACCTGGGGTGTCAGAGGGCAGCACTTCATCCCAACACTGCAATGCCTGTTTGGGCAGAGGGAGCTGACACAGGAGAGCCCAGACAGTTTCTGTTCCAAGGAGCTGGACCCCAAGCAGCTGCTGATCCCTCACAAACTGCTCCTTGTGCACTTACAGCTCCCGCCCAAGCTGTGCCGCTCATCGGTGTTTACCTGCCAGGCTGGCACTGCTGTCTATAAATTGCAATTATAAATTTAGCACACCTGCACATGAAGCATCTTTCCAGCCACGGGAACAGTCAGATGGCAGCTGACAGCTCTGTAATTCTCCAAGAACTCTGGAGACTGGTGGATCCAGTTCACAAAAACTGGTGGGTTTGGCCCTTCAGAATTTGAGGGGGATGAATCCAAGGAGCTGTAAATACATTGGAGATGGACAGGCTGTGACCATGGACCACACTGGATCTTCTGGAAAGCACTGGAATTATGGTTCTAATGAAATTGTCAATAGTAATTCTGTTACTGGGAGCTTGAAAACCCTTTTTAATGAACTAGACAGTAGCAAAGTAAAAATACTTTAAAAGCTACAGTAGCATTTCCTCAAATGCTAATTGCTCCAGGTTTCATGTCCATGCTGGAATGCAGAGGGACAGCACCACCACCCAGCAGCATTAGAACCAGCAGGGCACTGCTGCTCTGTCAGACCTCCTGGAATTATCAGCTGCAATTTGGGGGCTGCTTTAACAGCATAAATTCTTTGTGATGCACCACGAGAAATGGGCAAAAATGTAATGGCATCTGTGTGGAAAAGTTTGCAACTCATTTCAATCAAATCATTTGATTCAAATCATTTGATGCTGAAAAAAAACACATCAGCTGGCAAGAAAGGATGGGTTTCACCCCAAGATTTTAATGCCCTCAATTTCTGTTCACAGCAGACTCAGACAAAAGGGGTACAGCAGCTCCATAGCACCAGATCCCTTGCACTGGTACTGAGGCTTGGGGATTTGGGTTTTTTTTAATGTTTTCTTCAAATTTATGTGGCTAAGGCGTTGCTACAGCTTCACACAGAACATACAAACATGCAAAAATTCAAACAGCACACAAGTTTCTGCAAGGAATTCATTTTTCTGGGGAAGGCAGGCAATGCAGGAGTGCAGAGATGAAATCTTTACCTGAGACTGACTAAAGCAGAATTCCAGACACAGCAGAAATAGGAAGATAATTTCCTCAGCCTACTGTTGTGAAATTTAGTAAAAATTACCTCTCTCCACCCCCCAAAGAGACAAAAGATTTGATTTGTCCACCCCAGTGGATAAAGGGAAAAATCAAGATGGATGGTTTCACCTGCACACCTTTAATAACAACACCTCATTCCAGCAGATCCCACAACACTTCTGAAGCGCTTTGAAAATGTGGGGAAAGCGTGATGAGAAAGGATTTTTATCAGAATATGCATCTAGGAACAGAGTTTGGCAAATGGGATGCAATTCCCTTTTGTTGCACACCGAGTAAGCGTTAGAATATGAAAAATGTCCTTGTTTTCCATAGGTACCTTCCCACTAAAACACAGTTTAAAGACCAGGATGAAGAACCATAATTCTTGGAATGATGGACCTTTGTTGCTGCTAACTCCTGATATAAAAGGGAGAGGGACATGACTCTCCTCATGTTCAGCAGAGGACAGGGATTCTGACCACTGAAAAGAAACTAACTACAAAAACCCAGGCCTTGGCTGCACTAACTTTCCTGAAGGAATTTCCCCCATTTTAAACTTTCTTCCAATACAAACACTGATTTAAAGCCAAAATCTGGGCTGTGTTTCACAAGTTGCTGGTTTCAGATCAGTGACTTTACTCTTCTGAGTGTAGAGGGAGGAAGACCTTGATGCACCTCTGAAAGAACTGGGTCTGAAGTTGAAGTGAGCTGCTATCATTTGCAGAGCAAATGCATTTATACAAAGTTTGGGGAGGGTTCATTACTCAGCACAACATATTAATCAATGTAAATGTGATCAGGGCAGGCTGGGACAGCGCTGACAGGCAGAGAAAGGTGACATTGAATGTTTGTCTTGGGTGAAGATGTACCAAACCAACCACTAAGAGGTGGCAAGGAAAGTCAGCACAGCTAAAAACGTCACAGATTTAAGGATGTTTCCAAGGGTCACTACAAAGACACTGAAGCACCTGCCTGCTATAACTGGCATTATCGTCACTAAAAATTCAAAGTAAGATACCCTCCTGTCACCAACCATGGTCCTGTTCTTGAAGATTATTCAAAAAAAAAGAACTGGACATTTGTTGCACTTCCTGAGGTAGAAAAATGCCACTAGGAATCTGCCTATAAAAAACCTCAAACATAAAAGCAATAAAAAGATATATTTAAGGGGATTTATCAGGAAAACACTATTATCTATTACTTATGTCTGTAACATGTTTATTAATAATAACATGTAAATATAAAAAAAAAAGTCCTTATTTAGTAGCTATGTCAGCACTAGACTTCATGAAAAGAACAGACACAATGTCCTTAGATTCACTCCCATTTTCCAATGGCTTTATTTAAAGAAGAATAACAAGGAAATATTAATTGCAGTTACGTTATTCAGTCTTGTTTCTAATAAATCTGCAATTACAGAGGAGATGTGCCTAGAAAACATGAAATACCACAGAACAACCCAACCTCATCCTCATTGTCCTGCTGTTGTTGGCTCAGACCAAGCCTGGCTACTTGAGGACTCAAGTACCTGCATTTGGAGAAGAGGCCTGGGAAGGAAAACAATGAAGAAAGTAATTTCTTTGATGGACAGAGACTGAGTTACAGAGCCTGACTTCTGAGTCCTCAGGAGGCCCTGACTGAAGGCATTGGTGGCAAATATTTAGGGCAGAGCGAGGGATCTGTTTCTCACACAGGAGGCCCTGCAGATGGGGGGAGAAAGCTGTGATTGCTCAGTCTGCTGATGAACACGATGCCAGAGGACACAGCTGAAGGGATGTCCACAGCTCTGGCCCAGCCCAGTGGTCTCAGATGTGCCACAGACGTTCGTGGCTCACATCACTGTAAAGCCAAGGTCATTTAGCACCAGCTTTATGAATCTGTAGGATATGAAAGAGAGACTGGGCCCAGCAGCTGCTGCAGCCATGGGCAAATCCATTGTCTAGACCCCACGTGTCCATACAACATAACATGTTTGGTCAGGAACAAGTGAGCTTGGACAAGAACTCAGCACTTCTCCTGTCCTTATTTACACTGTGATCAAATCCATTTCCCACGCACTCAGGGGTGGCTGTGATTTTAGAGCAACACTGGCTCTGTTTTCCCCAAATCTCTCTGGCAGCCCCACTGACCCCACAGAGAGCTGCCAGTCCCGCTGTGGGATCCTGCCTGAGATGCCCCACTCTCACTTCTGCTGCCCCCACGGGCCGTGTGGCTCTTTCACTGTTGCTCCCTCTCTGCTCAGCACATCATTATTCCAAATCCCTCTGTTTCTTCTCATGCCAGACAATTTGTCCTCCCACATTCATGAGAAGCTTTGGATACACAGAAACAGAATGTAAATGCAGTTTATGAACTTGTAATTAAAGATGATGTTGTTTTAGGCTTCCACATTGATGCAGCTGGAAACACAGCCTATAGTTTCAATAAGAACACGACTGTAAATTCAAGTGAAACCACTTCCTTCGCTTAGACCTTTATGCCTTCAAATGTATGAAATACCAAAACACTAAACACAGCAAAACTTCCATTGTGAGCTCATTCCAGAAACCTGAAGCCTGGTTTGTGTCGAGGCACCAGGTAAAGAAAAGCTTTTGTAAAAGGTTTTTGATATAAAATATAACAGCTATAATGAAGGGAGGTGTTCACATAAAGTTAAGAGTTGGGAGAAAGCTTTGGAAAGGAGTTTCAATCAATTTATAAAAACTTCATTACATGGAAACAAAGAAATTTGTTGAAAGACTGTGGATATCAGTTTAATGTAATGCAGTTACTTTCTACCCTCTGTGATTTTGTGAGCATTTTAAACAGCCAGGTGTGAATCCAGCAGAAGGTGTGATGGTTTATTTTTGCTTATTTATTTTACTTCAGGAGAAGGAATTATTATTGGTCTAATTAATGGGATTGAAATAGCTACAGCACAAAGAAGATGAGAGTTAAAGATCAAAGTGTGACTGAACCTAGAGAAGTCACTTGGGAGCAGATTTACATGCCAGATCTGAATTAGCCAGATTCAGGTAGCCTGGGCTCCTCTCAGGCCTTCTGCTGCTGTTCCTGTCTGATTGGCTTTGTCATGAGAGACACCCAAACAATCAGAAACGCTCTGCACTGGGGCTTAGGAGAAAGGAGCCTCCTGGGGCCTACCACGGTTTCAAAACTCTGAAATCAACGGTAATTAGATGCTTATTTTTGTTTTTAATACCTGACATGCAACTATCTACATTTGCAGATACCAAAATACCTTCAAAACAAAATCTTTGATCTTGCTCTTAATTTAACTACTTAGTGTCACAAAAGTACTTTTGGGGAGGGAAGCAACAGGAGAACTGCAGACAGGGAAAGCTGGGAGAGTGATGTAGATCCAAACATTCACTAATAGCACTTATACAGAAAATAGATGGAATTGTTCATGAAGTACTTTTGTGCTAAGGTTCACAGGCTCAAAATCTAAGCAACTGGGATGATGATATAACCTCTAAATCTAATATGTATTTACAAAATCTATGCAGATCTCTATAAAGTTGGAGTTGTTTTCCCAAAGAAACAAGACTTACCTCCTTTTTGTCTCTACTAAAAATTCAATGCCAAGGGGCCAGCAGGCATGAGAAACCCACTAATAATAAACCAGTAAGTCCACATGAGAAGGAATGAAAAGGAAAGAAAACAGATTTTAAGTGTCTAAGAATTCTTTGTATTGAAAACTAAAAAAAGGCACTCCATTTGCCCAAGAAGAGAGCTACAAAGTTTATTGTGGCGTTTGCAGCCAAGCAGCTTCTCTCTGACATTTTCCATTGTCCACTGCCCTGCTCAAACCCTTTCCCTCAGAACATGAAGGAAAACTCCCACCTGCAAGAGCTCCTCTGACCGTGGATGCTCAGGCAGGGCTGAATCAGGAGTAAATCTCTGAGAGCCAGAATGAAAGGCCAAGGAAGCCAAGGAATGTTATCTGTGATTACAAAGGCTTTGCAGCAGCTCCTTCGGAGCAGTTTGCAGAATCCACATGAATCAGAAATGCTGGCATTTCATCCAGTTGTCTGCTAAAAACTACCTGGATTCTGGTAAAACACAGCACAAATAGGGCTTTGGTTCCAGGCTTCCTGAAATGAGTTCCCTACTTAGAGAGTTCATGAACTTCTCCTGATGTTCTGGTTTGGGTCAGCAAGGAAAGCCTCAGGCTTGGTAACTAGTGTGGAATAACCAAAACCAGCAGTGATCAATGAGGAAAAAAGAGAATGCAAAACTGCAAAAGAAAATTATTTCCCAACCATGGCAACTAAAATGTGGATCTGATAAGGAGCTAGGTTCGCTTACTCTGTCCCCAGCATGGCAAACATCCTTCCTTTTCTGAGGATGTGCAGGACCTGAGGTCTCTACCAACATTTTCTGCTCACTTTAAAACTGAAGCCCAGCCATGTAAACACTGGTGCCTATGTGCAGAGCTGAAATGAATAACACAGCTATTTTGTTTAAACAGACCACGCTGAATCTTTCAACCTTTTTTTGGTGGCATGACCAGTGGGTTCAGGAATGCCGTGTGTTTGGACAGTGTAAGACCTTTGTTGTTGTTGGGGAAACTCTGGCTTGATGCCTCTATCCATCTAAATAACTGGAATAAAAGCGCCTGGAAATGAGAAACACATGTGGGTCTCCAGATCTGTGTTTTCCCCGTGCAGGATAAATAGGAACTTTTCATCTCTCCCCAAACCATTCAGGCATTCAGTGCCATGTGTCTCATTAGCCAAACGAGAGGCTCCCCTGACCCTCCCAAGGAAAGGGAAACGGGGTTCCAAGAAAAACATTGGCCTTTCAAAGAGAGTAGCCAAGAACATCCATTTTGTGCCTCTCCTTTCCTAAGAACCACCAGTCCAGAAGGCCACTGCATTGTCAGCTCAGGGGTGTTCCCTGAGAAGGAAGGGCCCTTTGATACATTTTAGCACATAGTTGTTGTGCAGCCAGGCACAGACTCACTGTAAATTGTATTTTATACTTCTTGTTTTATCAAATGAAAATGAAATTGAGGAGGGATATAATCCTGGATGTGAAATAAATTATTGGGATAAAAAAAGGAGCCCGATTCCTTTTATAAGCTATTAATAACTGGCTTTTGCAAATATCATTAGTAGGTAAACTCCTTTTATAGTGCTTTTGTAGTCTTATGAATCTCAATGGAAAAGTATTAAGATAAACCTTGAATTCCACATCTTTGATGAACCCATTTTAAAGCATATATATGGGCTGCCCCAGGAGAATAGTGAGTTCAGTATCTCTGGTCTTGGATGCTTTGTTAACACATTTTTTCCATCAGTTATGGAATCACAAGGAGTAAAGTGCTTGGAGCAAAGGCCCACAATTCCAGTCTTTTTACTACAGGTCCGTCTCTGAGCTGAACAGTGATCTCCCACCAGGCAGTGGCAATACCTTCTTCCCAAAATATCTTCCAGTGAAATAAATAAAATAGTAATATTGAAAAAAAAATCTGTCCATAAGGGTGCATAGAAATATTTAAACTTAATGACTTCTTATGATAGCTCAAGAGCAAGCTTATCTGTTTTGATTATAAACATATCAATGCTTGGATGGGGATGACAAGATATTCCTGGATGACAGGAGATTCTGAGTGTTACAGACACGGAAAGTTACAATTTTCTTAAAACATGTGAAATACTCAGTGATTTCATGTGGAGATGAGGTGTAAAGAAAGCAAATCAATGGTAATTTATTCTGCTTTCTTTGGTTTTCATTAGGTATCTGGTTTTCAGCACAGTGTCCCTACACATGTTTTTCAAACCTCCCGCTCACTACAAAATCCTTGGGAAGCTGAGGGCAACTATCATATCACCATGAAAATAAGCATTTGACAGAAATATTTCTTAATGTTCATGAAAATATTTACAAACTTTTGAACATCTGAGCACTTCTATAATCCTACAGTTATTTGGTATTTTGCCCACATTAAGAATCTCAAACCAATGTTTAAAATCTGCAGTATTGCATTTCATGGAGGGGCCAATCCAGTTTCATTGTTGGAGCTGATCTTTATGCCAGATTCTGATTCCCCTTAAAATACTCCAGATTCAGGAGCACGTGCACCAGTGACAACTGAAATAGATGACATTTTTCAAACCACACAGAGAGAGGAGAATCAGGTCAACTGTGCTTCTGGCAGCAATCTGGAAATTCCGTAGGAGCCGGAGCCCTCCGGAGACCTCACGACAGGGGCTGTGCAAGAACAACTTTGCGGGAGTTTTTCAACAAGTCCACCTCCAAACCATCACTTGTCTCTGAGCATGGGGAAAGCAAAGGAACAGAGAAGATGTCTGAAGCTCTGGAAATTTTTAAAGATTCATTATTTTGAAAATCCCAGTCCACCCTAGAAATCCCAGTCAATTCTGCTGGGCCTGTGACCAGCTCAGAGCCAAAGTGTTCCACACTCAGCTCGGATGTTCTCTTTCCCTAAGGAGTGGGACATGACAAGCAAGGCCAACTCCAGGATGAGATAACACCTCTAATCCTGTGCCTTCCACCCAGATAACCGAGGCTGTCCTGTACGTTACAATATAGGATGGTGGACGATATGCACAGTCCTATGCTTCTGTCCCTACAACAAAACATAAACACTCCTATAAACATTTCACTCCCCAAAACCAAAAGAGGCAAAATTATCCTCAGATTAAACATAAGCAGCTGAGGATAGTGAGCTGAATAGCATCACTCTGACAGTTTTCTTAAGAATACCTAATCAATTAATTAATAATTAAACAGGTAAAGCCACATTTCCTGCATGTAGGTCTTACATTTACAGCACATCCTTCCTCTCTCCTTGATTTTTCAGGAGGCCCTGTCTTCCTCCAAAATTCAAGCTCTAATTCTTAATTCTTAATTTTCTTAAATGTAAATTGAAAGTATAAATATTATGTTCAAGAGCACCAAAACAATGGTGCTGAGGGACAAAGAGACTTGTTCACTCATTCACTCAAAAGCTGCGAGGAGAATGTGGGATGTGATTTGCATGGGAAGAATGGTACCAACATCAAAAGTTATTCCAAACAAAACGACTGATTCATTCCCAGGGAGAGGCAACGATCTTGTATATTCAAGCACATCAGGCAGAGTGAATTATAATACATAAACACTATTGTATTTTAAGATAAAAGCACGGAGTTCCCAAAACATAGGAGAAAATTAGCATTTGAGTTCTGAAGACCCGAGTAAGCTGAATACATTTCCGGAGAGAAAAACCACCTGGTTCACTCAATTATAAAAAGCTCCCTCTCATTTAGCAATATGGAAGTGACAGCTGGATCCTCCCTACACCTCTAGCTTCATTTTTAGGTATTGCTGCTTGTTCCAAAGCATGCAGAACAAGAAGAAGATGAAGGAATTCTGTGTATTTATTACCGGTGCAGATAAGATTTGCATCTGACATCCCAGAATAATGACATCTGCACGGGCAACTAAGATATTTTTGTTTCAGAACTGAGCAACTTTTAAAATCCCCTTTTAAGCTTTGCAGCCACAGAAGACTCTTAATAATTGATTATAATTGATTTTAACCTTGTCCTAACCTGGGCAAAATGGCAAAGCCAATCATCTTTGTCCAGATGGGATATGAGAAAAGAGCCCCCAACACACAGCTTTAAAAGCTCCAGACATGAGCAGAAGATAAAATATTTAGTCTGCAGAAGCCTTGACCTCCCAATTTCAGCCAGTTTTGAACTTGAATTGATTTCCGACAAGGCATCTGGGAGATGATTACAACAAAATGCACTAAAGCTGGGCAGCCTTTATTTTAACATCCCAGCAGCTTAACCTGTTAATAACAGCAATTGTTTTAGATACAATACCAATTTCAGTAACAGACACTGGGAATGGGCCATGGGATACAGTGGTGTTAGAGCACAGCCACTCGCATTCCTCTCATTTGTGTTTCCATCACAAACCCCACATTTCTGGGCTTTAAAACTCAGCTGAGGAAACTCCAGCCAGGGCTGAGAGGCTGGAGATGGCTGAAATGCTGGCTGAAGCCAAGGGGGCTTTCCCTAAGGATAAGCACAATCAGAACTTGGGCATCAAAAAATTTATTATCAAGTAAGAGATGAAAATACCAGAGCTACGTATTTCTTAGAGGCTTCTCCCAAAGGATGAGAAGGACTTTTAAAGTAGAATCATAGAATGCTTTGGGAGGCAGGGACCTCAAAGCCCATCTTGTCACACCCCTTGCCATAGCACACCTTCCCCTGTCCCACGTTGCTCCAAGCCCTGTCCAGCCTGGTCTTGGACACTTCCAGGGATGGAAGTCCAGCTGGATGGGATCCCATCCATCCAGGGATGTCCAGCTTCTCTGGACAACTTGTGCCACTGTCTCACCAGCCTCACAGGGAAGAATTTCTTCCCAGTATCCATCTAGACCTACTCTCAGTTTGAAACCATTCCCCCTTGTCCTGTAACCATGTGCCCAACAAGGATATTCCCAGAGGCATTCCCACTTCTGAGCAGCCCCAGAGTTAGCCTAAGACTTTGAAAGAAAAAGCCATGTTTGTGGATTACTTATAGATAGAGATTTCCTGACCTTATTTATTCAAGAAAGTCAATGGAATTAGTTTAATGAATGAATTGAATATGGCTGGGGCCTTAAGTTGCCAACACAAAAAATCACACTTGTATCTAAAGAAAAAGACCCAGCATTACATAATTTCTCTCATGTTTTCACTAATTGCCCTCACATCACCAGTATTTCCTATTGTAATATTTCATGTTCTAATATACTTATATATTCCAAACTTACAGCAAATTCTGAAGCAAAGAATATAATTTACAGACTTCATTTTCAGATATCATAAAGGAAGGTATTTGAACTGCCCATGGAACAGAAAGTAGAAATATTGGTAAATTAAAAAAAAAAAATGAAACTATGAAACTACAAATTAAATTGGTGGAAAGAGCAGGCAGATAGAATGGGTTGGACCTACTCATTTCTTCTCACCCCATTTGCCTGGGATCAGCATCCAGGACTGTCAGCTCATGTAGTTTTCTTTAGTACTTTACTATTTATATTTTATATTAATAGGAAAAAATAGAGGGGGGAAAACCACTTTTACTGTTTTTTTACTGATGCTGGTGTTTGAAGAATTTGCAAGGTAAATGTCAGAAACATCGATGCTGGGTATATCCCCTGGGAGTCTGGAAACAAGACTAAACTCTACTATTATTTTGTAAACACCACCTAATCTGATCTCAATTAATAAAGTGGTGGCTCAAACTCTTTGATTGGGTGGGTTGTTTTGCAATAGTAATCACTGTTGAAATATTCCTTATTTTAATATGCACACAGTTCTTTGAGCATGGATATTTCAAGCTCTGGTATTCCATGCAGTGCCTACATTCCTGAGCATGTTTTTTGACTTCACCCCTTTCCCAGTAGGGTTGAAGGATAAACAAGTGTGTAAATGCAAAACAATCCTGCATTTATGACTCAAACAATATAGAGATTTTCACAAGTAACCCTGAGACAATTACAGCTGTTGGTACCATATTTTCACCATGGAAACTTTTGTTTTAGTTAACAATTGAAATTACAATCAGATGTGCTCATCCCTTGTTGAAGTAATGAACAATGGTACATCTGAGAGAGGGACTCAAAGTGCATCATTTATCTTATCCCATTTTCAATTAGGCCGAGCGCGGTGTAAGATGGTTCCAAACTACACCACAGTAACAGGGCAAGGAAATTTATTACCACTCCAGTGCTAATCTTAGCAGATGGTAAAAAAATATTTTTAGCATGAAATATGCTAAAGCAATAAATCTAAACAAGGTAGATGTTATCAACTAATATCTCCCCAGTGTGAGGTAAAACTCCTGCATGACAACTCAGCATTCCTATAAACTCGGGGTGAATGCTGGAAGATATAAGTCTCTCTATAGGATGAAAAATAACAAAAATTAGTTGAAAAAGCATTCCAGGTGCAGTTTAATACAGCATACCTAGTGGAGGAAAAAGAGGGGCAGGATTTTGCTTAGCAAGATTTTTTTTCCCCTAGACAACTCATTTTTTTTCTTGCAGGAAATTTTTCGTTGACTCTGGGAAAGATATAAATCCAGTAATTCTCTCCTGTTTTGGAAGAAAAACAATCTCACTACCTAGTTTTTAAACAGAATACAAAAAGACAAATATTAAAATCATCTTAAGAAAGAAACAGGCAAAACTTGGGATGCAAAGAGAACCCTTCTCTTGCCAATTTATAACTGTAACAAAAAATATAATAACAAGCAAGTGTAGAACAGAAAATGGTTTCCATTGTTCTCAACACACATTACAAAGCACGTGAAATTCAGAAGTTAAGAGCCCTATACCTGTGCAGCAGTGAAGACACTGAAAATACAGGGAGTAAAAAATGTTCAGGAAACTTTGGAGACTTTTTATTTATTGTATTATAATCAAAAGAGTTCATTAAGTTATAACAAAATTAAAACTAGTAAGAGTTTGCCGCAGGCAATGATGCCTTTACCATTTCAAAACTCCTCCTGCTGCTGATGTATGTGATGGATCATGAAAATAAATAACAGGTTCAAATTATAAGTAAATAGATAATTTGGTCCTTTTTGAGGACAAGAAATCAGGATTTTGGTCAAAGCCTTTGCCTGAAACAGCAAATAGCGGCATCAACCTTCTGTTTCAAAAGGGGAAAACAAAAATAAAGACCAATTAAACAACTTTTTTATTATATTTGAATGTGGCTTTCAATTTTCTTAAAGTTTTAACTTGCTGAGCAAATGAGATAAGGAGTTAATGTCAGGAGATGGACTTGTGAGTTTTAGGTAGGGAATGGGCACCACTAGAGAAATAAAGGAAGTGTACATAGCTCAAAAAAAAAAAAAATTGTTCCCCTTAGGAATCCTTTCCAAATTTCTATTTTTTTCTTTTCTTTCTTTTTTTTTTTTTTCTGCTTTATTCCACCTTTTCCAAGCATCAGGTACAAAGTATTTAAAATTAAAATAAGTGCTCATAAACTATCAGGCAGGACATGTGTGACTCCCAAGAATCTCATCAGACTGAGCTCTCAGGGTAACAAAGTGGAACTGATGACCAGCTCAGTGGCCACAATTAGACCAAAGAACAACAGGAAGGCAAGAACCTCATAAATTGAAAACAGGATAAAATGTACATATTGCAGGCTAGAGAATTACCCAGAACTATTCCACTCCCAAACCTTTCCAAGGGAAGATTTTCCAAACTGAAATTAGTTTAATATATTACCCAAAACACTGCTGTAATCTTCATTCTCAAATCACTTGGCTGTGTGGATCTATTTTTTCTTCTGAATTATATCAGAGCAGAAGTAAAAATGGGACCAATGTATTTGTCCCAACAAAAGCTAAAAAGCTCAGTTCTGTAGTTTTCACTCAACAGAGAGACTGGCAAAAGGAGACCTACCTGAATGAAGGCTACAAGAGCAAGCCCACAGAATTTAAATAACTTCCTTATCTATTAAAATATAAAAACTTATAATAAAATTGTGGCTATAAAAATCATGGAATTAATCTATATTGTGTCTTTACAGTTTTGCTTCAATAATAGAAGTAAAATAGATTAAGGTTTTAAAAGCAGTAATTTTGTTGCTCTAAGATTTGGCTCTTGCATTTTTATGCCTCGATTAAGAATTTCCTTAATTTGTTCCTTAGTTCAGGCGTGCTCCAGCCTCACAGGCTGACCACACAAAGACTGAATTAATTCAAGGGCTGTTTAATAAACCTCAGAAAGTTTTTACAAACCTTCTAGATTAACCATGAGCCCACGAAGCGGAGACGAAGATTCAGACTGTGCCAGCACCTGAGGCTGAGATGGCATCTGCTGGAGAGGGCCCCTGTGTGCCAGGCAGGCACAGGAGAGATCTTTTCAAACTCAGAGACGCTCACATCAAGAGTCTCCGTGGTGCCAACATCAAGTCCAGAAGTTCGATTTGTGCAGAATTGAGATTTTAATGCAGCAGGCCCAGGAGAAACCTCCCAGGAGGCTTTGAGTGGGGGAAAAGAAGAAGGGAAAGATTATGCATGGTAAGAGAGCAGAGGAAAATCACAGACCTAATTTAGACTGGGGTTATCTTTGTATCAGAAAGTGTGAAGAAGGTGTACTGGGAGTGAGTGATGGATGATACGTGAGGAGGAAGCAGCTCCGGGAGCCGGAGCCGTGAGGGAAGGGTCGGGCCGAGCCGTGAGGGGAAGGATTGGCGGGATTCGTGAGGGGAACCATCGGCCCGAGCCGTGAGGGGAACCATCGGCCCGAGCCGTGAGGGGAAGGATCGGCCCGAGCCGTGAGGGGAAGGAAGGATCGGCCCGAGCCGTGAGGGGAAGGAAGGATCGGCCGCAGCCGTGAGGGGAAGGATGGATCGGCCCGAGCCGTGAGGGGAAGGATGGATCGGCCGCAGCCATGAGGGGAACCATCGGCCCGAGCCAGCTCCGCGGGCAGGAGCTGCTCAGCGCTGACAGCAGGGCCTCTGCCACAGCAATTCCCGCCAGGAGGGCTTTGTTTGTGCCCCGCACAAACTGTTCCGAGGATGGAGACTGCACTCAGAGGCACGCAGATGTCCTTGGGCTGTAACGCCATCGCCAGACGTGTGTCAGCTCCGAGCTCCGGGCTTTGGAGCACACGCCTGAGGAGGTGAACCTGTTTCGGGGAAGTGGGACTCAGCAGGTTCTAGAAACAAAATCCAGCAAGTAAAGTAACAGCAAAACCAAACAGCTTAGGGAAGCAAGGCAAGGCGTCTCTATATAACTCCTGGAAAAGGATTTATAACCTATATAAACATGGATCATAAAGTCATTGGCAAACAGATACAAGTTATTTCGAAAAGCTCCTTAGTTTAGATGTCAGAACTTAGAATTCTGAATGAACTGACCCTGCTCCTCAGGACACCTAATTCCGTGCCTTGGGAATGTACTGGCTGTTCTTAGCAGAGACTTGATTTTTGATCCTTCCCAGTGCTTGGATTCCTGTTCAAGGACAGGCTCTCAAGTAATCTTATGAATGCACTTTGAGCTAAATGTCCAGATGAAAGATTTTCATAAAAAAGAAGCTTACAGCATCTGGCCACTCTGCTTCCCTTCAGCACAGTGCTGAAGGACTCAAAGGGAGATACATACTGAGGGGTCAGCACCCAAAGTGTAATATGCATGGCCGGGAAGCTTTCCATCACTTGTCACATGGAGTCATGTTGCTATAAATCTTGGGAACAAGATGGCTTTTTCTTCCCTATGTTTTTATGAGAAACAGGTTGCTGATAATAACTGGCCTGACACTTCGACCTACTTCCTAGTGAATGTTGCATTAGTATGTTACTGTGCATCCTCTGAGGGGAGAAGCTGTCCCTCTCAGAGCTGGAGGATGGATCTGAGGCTCACTGTGCTTTTCTGCTGAGATGCAGGGATCTCACACTGCTGTCAGCAGTGTTAGCACAGAGCCAGCCAGACCTGCCCACAGCATGAGGGCTGGCATCCTAAATTGTCCACGGTGTGCTCAGCTTCTGGGCAGCTCCAGATGTTGCTTTTGGCATTCCTTGTATATTTTTTTCCTCTGAAGAAGCTCTTACAACACAAACCTGCTAAGGCCCAATCCCAGATTTCTGTGGTCACTCGAGAGGCAACCAAACCAATACTGACATTTCACAGGGTGTCAGTTCATAGGATCATTTTGTTCTGTTCCAGAGAAAGGACTCCCAGCTCTAAATCCAGCCAGCAGGAGATGAGGAGTTCAGAAGCCTGCCTGATTGTTAAGGTGCATCCTTCTTTTCCAGAAGCACGATTCCCATTCATCTGAATCAACAGATATCCCACATGGGAAGTAAGTAGACAAGAGATAAGTAGATTGAATAAGATAAGAGATAAGTAGATAAATGGACTTGGTACTAGAGATTCATTCTGCACTGCAAAGCAGTGCAAAGTTTTACTCAGGGAGAACATCTGTATTTTGTGTTTCTTTAAGTTTGGGGAGCTCAAAACATCAACTACAGAGAAAAAAGCAAATAACAAGAAAACACAAGTATGGTTGTTCTAATGACATTTTGAAAAATATTTCACCTGTTTCAGAGTAGAAAAGGGAAACCATGTAATCACTATTACTTCTCTTACTTAAGCAATCTATTCTTCCTAATGAAGAACCAGGAGAAATAAAAAAAATTGATCTTTATTTATTGACTACCTAGTGAGTATAGTTAAAGTTGACACAAATCAATCACAATAAAGTTAAAAGGATAATACAGCATAATACGACCCTAGATTGTACGGCAAGTTTAATTACTGAAACTCAAAGTTTTAACATACATAGAAGAGAAATGTCCAGTTAATTGTATTCACATGCACACTCTAAAAGGAGAGGGAAATTCTTGATGCTTATAACATTTTAAAATGTTTTCTCAGCCAAAGCTGTAAGCAAGTAAAAAATACAGAAATGTGAGGGGAAATAGGTCTCTTTCTAAGGGAATAAATGGCTCTTTGATTTCCTTTTCTCTTCACTTGTTGCCATTAATTTAAAACTTTCCAGGCACTCTGCAGGCAGTAAAATGGCCCAAAATATTCCTTGCTGTCAAAAGTAAATCTGGTTACAGTTTTGCTTTAAAGATGGTTGGCAAATGTCAAGTGAGCATGCCAATAAAAAGCACTGCTGCCTGTGCTCCTTAAACACGGAAAACAAGAACAAGACATCTTTGGAAACAAGGGAAAGCAACATTAAAATCACAAGAAGATGAATCCAGCAGATTTCCATGGGCTGTGGCCCTGGGAGCAAGCTGATTGCTGAGGGGTGTAGTGGAGGTTTGTAAAACTGTGAGTGGCATGGAGGCAGCATCAAAGCACAAATGAAACTACTGCTTCCTTCCTTTTTAGAAGGATCCAGGAGATAGCAAATGAAATAGAAACATGTCATTCAGAACAAGGACATGTTTGGGAAAGGTGAAGGAAAATGATGTAAAGTTTCTTTTCAGCATCATCTCCCCGGCTGCCTGGTGGTGGTGACACCCTCCAGGGCACCCAATATCAACCCACTCTGAAGGACTGAACCGACTCAAAACACTGGAATAGAAATAAAAATAAAGGCAACCTTGCCTAAACCTCAAAATGGAAAACATAAAATTATATTAATTGCTTAATGTCATCAAAAACTAATTATCATAGCTATAATTTTCCTACCCAGCCCTTTTTTCTCCCTGCTGATAAATAATAATTATCTATTGGCTACAATAATGTGATAGTCACAAAAGCACAATCTGGTGAGATTTAATTGTAATTCCTACAAGGAAAAGTTTCTCCTTTTAGAGGATCCAGTGGGATTTGCAGTGTTGGGACCAAGCTCTGCAAAGGCATCTTGGGGTGAGCACAGTACTGGTAGTTCTGATGTATTTGCAAGGACACAAGTGAGACCAGGGGTGTGGGCAGAGATTCCTCCATCAAGGAACACTGGAAAAACACAGAGCAGGGAATTAAACTCTCATTCCCAGTGCCCTACCTTTGGAAATTCCACAGTGAGTGATGTGGGGTGTCTGTAGTTTTCCCACTGCTCAAAACCCACCATTGCCTAAGATAAACAGAAACTTCAGCTTTTCACCACAATGCAAATAGACCTTTAAAATATAAACAGCACTTAGAACGGGCTCAAACTTCAGCAGCCAGAGGGGACATTAAAGAAATTCCTGGCAAGAGCAAGTGCTGAGTCATATAAAACTGACAAAATAATATGGGCAGTTATCACCCAAATGCATTATTTATCACTGAAACCCATTGACGCCTGTGCTTACACAGGAACCCTCCTGTGATATTGAAGGCCAAAGTGTCTTCTCTCCCTAACAACAGTGTTGTATCTTTGGCAACTCGAGCAGGGACTGGGAAAATCAATAGCACTTCATGAGCAAGGTCTCAGGCTTCTTCTTTTACGAGGATTCTGTCA
Organism: Poecile atricapillus; assembly: GCF_030490865.1. Taxonomy (NCBI): domain Eukaryota; kingdom Metazoa; phylum Chordata; class Aves; order Passeriformes; family Paridae; genus Poecile; species Poecile atricapillus. The sequence continues at coordinate 114,227,744 of NC_081251.1, forward strand.
ATGCAAGTGGCCATTACTGTACTTTAAAGGCACGATATAAAATTGCCTCAACAAGATATAAGACACACGGTTGGAAAGAACCTGGGGAGAGTATTTTAGTCAAAGTTAAATAGTTTCATCACGTAATTACTTCTATTGGCACATCTCCAGCTGGAGACAGGGTGCAGGGTAGGGGCTTTCTGGGATGGGGTGGGGAGATTGGAAGAGAGGGCTTTCGATTGGGCTCAGGCTGAGCTAAACAAGGTCAAGCTGCTAAAATGGAGCCACAGCCAAGCACCAAGACTATTGACAGCAACACAGCTACAACAAAGTTGCTGTCCTTTTGTTTTAATCTTTTTTCTTTTTTTTTTTTGGAAGCTAAGTGGTCTGAAAGTAGTTTTAGTTTTATAGCTGAGAAATATGTCATCCTGATCTGCAGACTGGTAATTCATTTTCTAAGGACTGTTTAGAATTTATTCAGGGGGAAAAAGGAAGCTGTGCTGGTTCCTATAACTGATTCACATTATATGACAAAATTTAACTTTTGTGTTTTATGGGATTTTATGAATTCCACTAAAACCATTAGCTGGTTGTCTCTTTGTGATTAAATTTAACCACTTATGCAATAGTTTAAACTGATGACAGTCTCGCCTGTATTTATGTTTTCTTTTGTTTAAAATGCACGTCATTGCAGAGAAAAGAAAAAAACACTTCCACTGCTTCTCTGAGAATGAGAGAAAGCCAGGATGAGCACCAAAAAATAAAATCACAAACAACTAGAAGGGTTAAAACATTTTCTGCATGGAAAGGGCCACCCACAGCAGAGGTATTTTCCCTGAAAAGACTTTTCAAGTGCTAAATACATTAATGACTGTCACTCCCAGGGTTCTCTACCTGGGTTCTTTTATAAGAGTGCTCCCTTCAGTCAAAACCAGGCAGGTTTGGGTTAGAGTTCAGAGCGGGATGCTGCCATCCCACAGGACAGGTGATCCAAGACTTGTTTGGCCTTTTGAAGCCATCTCAGAAGGCTTCACAGCATCCGCCCACACGGCCTCATTTTATTCCCTGAAACATATCAGAGCTGTCCTCGGGGTCAGGCTATAAAAACGCTGCTTCAGTGGCTCGGAGCACATAATTCCATGGTGTTTTAGCCTGGAACACGGGCTCAGCCACTCTGGGAGCCAGCCAGGGTCGGGTGTTACGTGGCGTGGCCATGAACGCGCGGCAGCACAAACCCCTCCATCGGGGGGACATCAGTCACTTTGCACCACTTGGTGTGGGAAGTGCAGAGCAGTCCTTGATCCCAGCTGAACCGAGAGGATTGATGTGCTGTACCCACAGGACAGCCCCTCTGCTTGTGTACACATGGATAATGCACACCTGCTACGTGGGGATCAGCTTCCCAAATTAAATTGCATTTTTGAAGCTACTTTGATACCTGCGCTTGTCCTCTAATCTGGTTCACTTGGGTGTTTTTCCAGCTTCACACAAATGAACTGCTTCAAACAGTTCCTTGCTTTTTTTATTCCATAATTAGCCAGTGTGAGGTTTAAGACAAGAAATATTTAGTCCTGGAACAATGACAGAAGTAAAAATGAATACTGTATCACCCAGCAAAGCCAGACATAGGGTTTCTGACCTCCATAAAAACCCTTTGCCTCCATTTCCAGGGAGACACTCTCATATATATCTCTGAACACTATGTCAAGGCCTCCTAGAAATTTTTCTAATACATTCATTATAAGTTCTGCATCTCTCTCTCTCCCCCTGAGGTGAGCCAGTGCCTTTGGACTGAGGAGTTAAAGGGTCAGGAATATGATAAACAGTATTGATAACACCCTCAAAATGGTAACTGCTTAAGTGGGATATATTTAACAAATCATTGCATTTCTTCTGGAGGCTGTGATTTTCCAAACTTTACACTCAAAAGGCTCTCAAACAACCACAGAGCCCTGCACCTGAGGGACAGCAACAGCCACAATTACAGGGAGCTGAGGCTTTCCTAACCACAATCCATGTTAAACATCATATCACAAATTGCATGAGATGATGATATGTTCCTGGAGCTACCAATTTGTAAAATAGTAAATTCTATTTATTTGATTTTTCACCTTTTCTTAGAGGCTTCCAAAATACTTTTTCTTAAAATGCATTTACTGAAACATTTTTGTTTTCACAAGCCAGTTAATTTATGCCTATAAGGCCTCTGGATTTCTAGTCCTTGATTTCTCTCAGATTATCCCCTCTATCTAAAGGCATTTCATTTGCTAGTATGGATCAAGATTATCAGCATGTGAGCTCTGTGTTGTTGCACACCCACAGGGAAGGAGGAAAATGTAAAGAAAATGCTCATTAGCATAACAAAATGCAATATATCCCAGCTATGTGCAAGGATCACCTAACAGTACATTACAGAGTGGGTTGGCCCATTAAAAAATAATAAAAAAATTAAAATTCTGACTATTTGTTCCACTTCTCATTCATTTCAGGTGTTACTTAACTGTGTGCTTTGTACCCTGACTCTTTTTAACAACCTCTTAAACTTTTGAATCCTTGGGTGGGAATTTGACATCACACCTGAACATCTAAGTGCTGTTTTCCAGACACTACAAGAGTACAACATGTTAAATAACCAGCCATTAATGTCAAAAAATCAAGCTTTACCATACATTTTTGGCATTAATTTTATAAGTACCATAAAACAAGCTTTTTACCGGGTAGTTTTGGTATATAATTTCTTCCACAAGAAGAACAGTTTCTGTATAGTTAACACATGTGGCAGTGTAAGGAAGCATAAAAACAACATCACTGTAAAATTCATACTAAATGATGGAAATAATAACTGGAATAAGTGTAATTTGAGTAGCAGCCTGAAACAACAGGCAGAGAGTTGAGCAGTGCTAAAGCAAACTGCAAAGGGAAGTGGTCAAACCTGAGACCTGAGCAGAAAAAGGGGAGAACTTCTCAGTCAAAAATACTCTTGCCATGAAGAAGGGAAGTATTTAAAGGAGCTGCTGTGACAGCAATGGAGGAATTTCATGGATGTGGAGCTTTGGGGGATGCAGCATCTCTTAGGAACGGGGAAAAGCTGGGAGGGAGCTCAGGTATGGACACCTGGCCGTCTTAGAGTGGGACCAGCCCTGTAATTTTCCAAGAAGAACAGCAGGATGTTATTTAGCACAGGTGTCTCTGTAATTGTGGGACCGAGAGAATCAGTGCTCAATGGCCCATGGCCTCCCCCTGCCACCCGTGTAATGCGGCAAAGAGTCTGCACACGGGAAAGGAAAAGTGGGAATCTGTGTGATCCACAGCACAAAAAGCATTGTTAGCCACCCACTGACTCTCCTGGGTGACAATTATTTATTCAAGGGCTGCAGTTTCTGTTCAAAACCCACTTTCCTCGATCAGGAAAACAGATAGTAAATTTAAAACCTCTGTATTTTTGTACTGGTGTAGCAGGAGCCATCCTGAAATGTTTCTGTTTCTTCCAGAGGTAATTATGTCCCCCACATATAAAGGTATATGTCAGACCCATAAAATCTTTCAGGCTTTTTCATTCCAACTGCTGCAGTTTTAGAAACAATGAAACTCCTTTCTGAGGACAAATGGCATGAATAAGTCAAAGAGTAATTTTAAGGAGCCGTGTGAACATCAGTATGTGGCAAGCTCACTGTATTCCAGTTCTATCCTTCCACAAAAATATGGAAACCCACAAAACTCCAGACTGAGAGTAAAAGACTTTATGTTCAAGGGAAGCAATTCTTCTGCCATAAATCTACAGGTAAGACTCTCACAAAAAAAAGGAGAATTTGCTTACTCTTCCCGTGGAGGATTTTCTTTTCTCTTTCTACCACTTAAGTAGCTACTTGGGAAAGTAAAAATAAAATATATAAAAGATTAAGAGGCAAACATGCTCTCTAGGACATCAGCTGACTCACAGACACGTTAATAACTTGGGATTGATTGAGTGATGCTGCACTAAACCAAATATGAAATAAGAAAAAACCAGTGCCGATATCCACCTGGATTCATTCCTGTCCATCACCTGGCATGTCAGGACTGACACACAGCTAATAAAAGAAAGAGCTTTTTTTTGAAAATTTAGTTCAAAATTCAAAACCTAATGATGGTTTTGCTTTCTAATTAGTCCTGGTTCTAAACTGTGGTTATTAAGCCCATGTGCAAATATTCCTGCCCTCAAACCTATGTCAAATATATGATTGAGAATCCAACTAAATTGCCATAAACTGCACCTAGGAAAGACTCAAGAGGGATAAATTCCAGCAGGGAGCATCCTCTGGTTTAAAGACAAGAGGAGACACTCACATGCAAACCCCTTTAATGCCAAACACAGTAAAAGAAATGCTCAAAAACCTCAGCAGCGTCTAAACTTGCAGAAACTGAGGAGGAAAAACCCAGAGTGAATCTGTTTCTCTGAAAACATGCAAAGGGATTTTTTTTTTTTTTTTTTCTGAAAAAGAAGGTAACAACTTTGCTCTGTGTGTTCTCATCCTCTCAGATTTCAGAATAATTCCCCTCTAACAGCAATTGGACCCTGCTATGCAGATCAATTAGGAAACAACACTGGCATTATAAAACCCCACACAGCAGAGCAACGTGGGGTTTTGCAGTATATAATTGTGCCAGCCTCAAGCATGCACGAAAGGCAGCCATGGGGAAGCTGACCATGCATTTCTTGTTAAAGACAACAAAATTATAACAAATTCTCTTAAGAACGAAACATTCCATTTAAAATATCAAGTGCGAGTTAGTAAGATACTTTTTCAAAATCAATAATTCTGATTTTTTTCAATAAGTTTTCTATTAGCATTTCCCCCATCCCCCTAAATACCATTATTTTTTTCCCCAGCTGTATAAATAGTCTTATAGAATATGGCCTGAATGAATGCACCGTTCAGAAAACAACATAATTACAGCCATTTCCAGCAAACTGGGTGCCAAGAAAGTTACAAATTAATTGAAGGTTAGCACTGAAAATTAAATCCTAGTCAGCTTGAAGTCATTTTTTAGGCTAGTTTATATAAAATTAAATAGGAAGTTCAGTCTTCCAGTGTTCCATCAGCTTAGTGGAGAGATTTTTAAGGTTCAGCTGAACAAGTGGTTTGTGCTGTTCTGTCATGTGGAAAACCCTGGGTTTCTCGCTGTGGGCATTTCTTCTTCTCATCCTGTTTTCCAGGTTCTCCAAAGGGAAAGACCAAAACTCCTGGGTTCTTTCCCAGTTCTCCTGGATATGGACCCACTCCAGAAGAGAAGAACCTGTTCATGTTGACTGAACTTTCTAATTCACAAGCACACAGTTCTCTTTCTGACTCTGTTTGTGTGTACCTCCAAAATGTAGTGGTTAAAAAGTTTTATTCCTAATGTAGAAAAAGCAAGAAAACATAAATCATTAATTTAGAACCCACAGTTTCAGGTGCTTCAGATCCTTCCATGGAATCCAGTCACAAAAAGAAACTAAAATAAAAAAGGCAAAACAAGAAGGAAAGATTCAACATGCCAGCATAAAGAACCTGAGTTAAATTCCCACAGTTCAATCAGAGAACCCAGTAAAAACCACAGCAATATTCAGAAAACCCTTCTGTCCATCCAGCTTGGGAGCAGCTATGGAGCTGTTGCCTCCTTGTTTCTTTGATCATCCCTTTGTGGAATCACATCATCTGGGGATGAGAATCAGGTGGATTTTCAGGCCCTAGGAACACTTCAGATATGGGCTGGCACTTAACATCTGAAATCAATTCCCAGAGTTATTCAGAAACTTTATGTGAAATCCCAAAAGCTGTTCCTATCTTTGCTGGAAAGCTCTGCCCACATTCCCTATCCTTGCTGGGCAAAACACTCAACTTCAGCCATTAATCCTGTGTTTTGCCTGCAAGGGATGCAAACGTGCCTGTGGTGAGAGGTAAAATCCAGGAGGTTTTCCAGCACTGAGAAATGAAGCTTCTGGTCCAAGGAGGATCCTCTGTTTAGTTCCCTTCTTCTCTCCCAAATCAAAGCACCTCCCTAAGGAGAAATCCTCTGCTACTTAGATTTCCCACTCCCTTTGGGAACCTGCTAAGCCTCCTCATCCTAAATGAATTTAATCTTTCATCTCCCAGCTCCCAGGGAGCTGCTGGAAACATCAAGCTGAGAAGGGACAACCCCTGTCTTCCCTTCTATTTGGCAAACAGGTGACAGCAAAGTAACAAAGTATCTTGGAGAAAAAGTTACCAGAGGAGACCAAGGAGGCAGCTCTGACAGGCGAGGGGACAAGGCATTCCTGGGAGAAGGGAGAAGCCAGGGCTGCTCTGCTTCTTGGGATTTTTGTTCTTGGGTATCAAGAGTTTGACATTAAAGGCAGAAAGGAAAATTCCTCTCCTTCCCTGCTCCTACCTCAATGCCCAAAATGAGGACAACACCCACGTGCCAAAGTTCCTAAGACAACACCTCAACGAGGAGAATCTCAGTGACAACTGTCAAGGCAAAGCCAAAACATTTCAGATTTCTTTCACTACTTATTATTACTCCAATATTTAATTGAAATATTCTTGTTGAGCCTCATTAGCTTTTAGGGATTTAAAAACATAATTGGGGAAGCTTTAGGTCAAAAGGCTGTTACACAGGAGGCCTGAATTTTGCAAACTTTCCTGGCAAATATTTTCTGATTTATTCTCAGCCTCTTCATTCTCTGTTTTCGCTGCTCTTTTTCTATCCACGAAGGGTATATAAAGGGCATCTAAAACTTTAGTCAATAGATCCATTATTATGATTGGCTGAAAACCATAAAATGCATCCATCAAGCCATTGTGTTGCATCTTGTGTTAAATTATGGTGATAAATAGTCCTTTTTTCATGACGTCACCTACTCAGCTATGCAGAAATCCATTCCCTGCTGCCATTATGCATCACTCAGGCTCGTGCCAGCCTGCTGAAAAATCCTCCCCACGCCCCGGCCCTGCAAGGCTGCGCTGCTCTGCCGAGACAAATATTTTCTGTTGCTTTTATGTCCTATTGTGAAACAATTGTTTTCCTGGTTCCCAGCATTACCCCAAGCGTGCAGTAATGTCCTCAGCTATCAGCTCTGGGCATTGTAGCTCATGTACTTTTAATTGTTTACAACTTGCATCAGAACTGGATTGAGCCCATTTGTACTCATATTGTTTTATCACTACGAGATCATACATTTTGCCACCTTCTTCTAGGTCAAAATTGAATCCTATGGAGAGCCTTTGAACAGAGAACTAATATTCACAGGAGCTGAGCTGGGGATGTATAGCAATTTTATTATTATGTTTGGGATTTTGCTTTGAATTTAGACAAATCTTTCTTGTATAATTAGATTTCATAACACTTGAATTACAGCTTGGAAAAACAACAATGAACAAGAATAAAAATATTTGGCTAAAATTACTTTAAATCAAATGATTGCCTATGAAAACAAAGAACACTACCAGCTTTAGGGTTTTTTTTTCATGTTTCCTTATTATTATACATCCATCTTATCTTTTGTTTAAATAAATTGTCTTTTTCTTCCCTCATTTAGTAAAGAACAGAAGAGACAGGATAAGACAGGGACAGCTTTTATAAAATATTGCTCTTACATTTTGGCACTAACTGAAGAAAATGAGGGATGTATTCTAAGGACTGCAGAAACACCTTGCATTTACAATTTTCATTTAAAATATAAAAAAAAAAAAAAAACAAACCTAAAATTGGGCTCTTTTCCTACTTCTAATGCAAAAAGTAAGATGTGAAGGAGCAGCGTCAAAAGCAAGAACCAACAGCAAAAAACATCCTATCATTTGCAGGCTCACATAATCTTCTTTTCTTGTTATTATCAACAGTACAACATAAAAACAGAACTAGAGAAAGCAGGTAGCACCTCTTCTTCCACAGAAGGATCTGCATCACTTGAGGCACAAAAATCAGCTACATTTTCTCCCCACCCCCCCCACCCCCCCGTCTCTCTTCCTCTCTTTGGTGTTTCCAAAACTACTAAATGTTGAATTAAGCCTGGGGGAAGTTGGCTTCAGCTCAAGGTAGGAACAAAAACCTAAGGGATGCAGTAATGATTCTTCTTATCCCCTCTGAAGGAGGAATGGACACACAATAGGCTGAAAAGAGCTGGACTTTTGTCACAGCTGTGTCTGAGCACAAACCCTTCCATGATGATGCTGGAAGAGCTTTCCCTGTGCTGCTAAACACAGAGCCACCTTCTCCTTATGCTACAGGCTGTGTATCTTCCACATTTCCTCACTCTAAAACAGAGAGGAGCAAGGCAAGAGAAAGAACACTGCGTGCTCGTGCGGAGCCCAGGAGCCGAAATGTCACCTGCCAGAGCTGTAATCACCACCTGCTCTACATCACTGACAACCCGAGCGGTGGCACTGTCCCACCTGCAGCTCAGCGCTTCCCACTCCTGCTCCAGGATGAAACACATCTCCATGTAATTAGCTGGAGAAAGTGAAGTTCTTTCACTTGCACGGTTGAAACACAGGAATAGAATGAGCTGCCCCCGGGGAAACACCAAGCAAACGTTTCTAAGGGAAAACACAGGAGTAGCTCGGCTCCTGTCTTTAGGCACAGCCTTTCTTTGCCCTTGAGGTACTGGGTCCAAAAGGATCTGGATCTGGGCTGGGATCTGGAATGAGGGAAAACCCGGATTTGGTCTGGGCCAGGATTCAGAATGGGGAAGAACCGCAGTCACAACCAGGATCTGGAAGGGGCAAAACCCAAATTGGATCAGGCTTGGTATCCAGAATGGATTAGGGCCAGAATCAGGAACGGGGGGGGGAAAACCCAACTGGATCAGGGCTGGTATCTGGAATGGGGGAAAACTCAGTCTAAACTGGGGCCAGATTTGGGAATGGGCTTGGTTTTACCATCTTTAGGCATTAGCCCTTATTTGCTCTTAAGGCACTGGTTCTAAAAGATCCAGGGGAAAAAGGCTGAAAAGTGAAAATTACCATTGTAATATTTTGAAGTGATTCAGCTGCTGAACCAGGCCCAGCTGATTATGCAGCAGAACTTAAACTTAAAGCTCCCTGATATCCTAAATCCTGGTAATAGAATCCACAGAGCTACTTAGTGGAAGAGAATAATGCCTTGTGCCCCTTTTTCTCTCATTCCTGTTGCAGCTCTAACCTCCGCCCTGTGTCATTACTTTTACTGGTAAATGATGAAAGTAGGCACCGTGTAGTTCATAAATTGGATTGGGATGGGAGGACTAAATACCTAAATACGTCTGAGCACTCAGCGAAAAGATTTGAGGTGGAAGAAGGAAATTTCCTTCTAGAACCCCTAGAAAGCCAAGAAAATATAGAAAGACAGCTGAAGTGCTTTTGGGGAATGCAAATTGTCAACATAATTTTCAAATTCTTTTCAAATTCAAATTACAGCTTCTGTGGAGAGCTGCTGTACAGTACATAAGGTACACTTTGGGCAGCGTCACTGGGAACATTTATAGAAACTTCCCTTTTTTCCGGCCATTGAAAAAGTAAAGCATAAGTAGGATACATTCAAAGATGATTTGCAAAATTTTGGCTTTTGCTTATGTAAGCAGACTGTCAGCTGAAACTCCCCCCCAAAGATGCTCGTAAGACTTTACACTTGGAAATTTGCTTGAAGAGCCTGACCAGAAGAGAACATTTGGAAAAGATCCATGCTAGGAGAACAACAGGAATTTGGCTAAAGCTGAATCAACACAAATATTCCATTTGTGTTTGATACCTCCCAATTTATATTAGCAATGGAAACCAGCTGTCTAAATGCTGAGACTCAAATGGGGATATGATCAAATGGGGAATAAAAGGTGGGCTCTGATGCAGGATTAATCTAAGAGCAGGGAAGCACCCAACAACTCTGAAATGACCTGTTATTGTGGAAAATTTTAACCAAAATATATTTTGAAAACAGCATTCAAATCTTAATTTTCAGAAACACTTCACACTTGTTGAGGGTTTACAAAGGGGTGGGAGTATACAGAAGAATTGGCCACAGAATTGGAGCAATTTTACACTACACCTTTACATTTTGTACCTTCAGAACCTGATTACAACAGAAGAAACGTCATCCTGCTAATGGCTGAGGTAATAAAGCGCCTCGGAGAGTGTGCCATGAACAAGCAGTGATTTTACATTGTCAGAACAGCACACAGACATTGCCTTCCTGAGTGTTATTTACACCTCGTCGTGGAGCTCGTAGCTGTGCTTTACTTTTCCAAGGGACGTGCTACTGCACTGTGGAGTCAAGTACACTTGTCTCATTCCACTGACTTCTGAGGTATGATTTCTGTGCAGCGAGGGATGTATTTATCCCGCTGCCTGCTGCCCACTGTATTTACCTGCTAAGTGTCCCTAGTACGAGGTGATCCTATCTCTAGCACGAGGTGATAATGCGCTATTGTGTTCTCAACAATCCAGAGTGCAATGGAATACACCATTAATTCTGATAGGTCTGTGAGGACACCTTTGAAAATGTTTTAAAAGACAGATTAGTGTCTCATCAAGGCAGAGATTAAGTGAAAATACTTTCAAATTTGTCATGCAGCGTGGTATCTGTTGGGTTATTTATTATTTCATAGCGCATGCAAAGTAATAGATCAAATACACCTTAGAGACTCCTCGGAGATATCAATGCCTTTCAGTGTATTTAAATACACTGGCCAGCACTACTGCAGCCTGGCATTTTACCTTCCTCTTAAAACAACAAAGAGATTTGCAGTGCCTACGGAGATGCTGCAGTTCCCTGCATCCTTTGGTTAGGAAAGCTGAATTCCCCCTAGACTTGTTCTTACTGAGCCCAATCACCGTCCTATGGACTGTGTTGCATGACTCCCAACTCGCCTGGAGTTTAAATGTTAGACCTGGCTTGGAAAGGCTGTTTTTCCACTGATTTCCCTTTTCCTCTCATTGCTGGGTTCAGATGGGATGCTGGGATGGAGCTGCCACCATCACTGGGCCTGGACACTCCACAGCCTCTTCCTCACACGGGCGAGTGCGGCAGAGGGACGGACAGAGCCGACAGCGAGGCAACGGGAAAAGAACTTCCTTCTCCCTTCTCCCTCCTTCGTCTGATTTCACATAAGCAAAGATGGGAAGTAATACCACAGCATATTGTTTGCAATATGCTCTCTTGGCCATAGGGAAGGGAAACAGTTCGGGGATTCTTTTAAAAGCACTTAGCATGACATACAGTCTTTATATTTTGCTTGGATGATGCCTGCCTTCTGCTTGTCTTACTTATTTAGGTTTCAAGTCCTCTTAGCAAGAGTGTTCCTCTCAAATATATTTTGCAAATCCAGTGAATAGTTTTATTATAAAATAATTCAGACATTATTAACATTCATCCTTGTAGCTCCCCACTCTCCTAACTTCCTCACTGCAATGTTCTGCTGAAAACACTAAGTTCCCTAGCACAACGCTTGCCTTTCTCCAGATACTTTGTCTGGAGACAATTAAAGAAAATCAGAATGACAATGATTATCAAAGGCAAAAGATAATATCATATTCAAAGAACAAAAATAGGATATGAGACCTCAAAATATCTTTACACAAATATCAAAGTTAAAAAGAAGGAAAGAGACTTAAAAAGAAATTATTAAGTAACAAAAGGCTCTTTTTTTCCCCCGTGCCCTTCAGATCATTCATGGCATTCTGATTTGAAAGGAGGATGACAGAAAGAGTGGGAGGTTGTCTGAAATTTTTTACACTGGAAACAAACAGGTGCAGACAATGAGAGAATAAGTGTGCTGAAAGCTGCAGTTCTCCACTAAGAAATGTTAATGCACAAGTCAAACCTATCGAAGAGGAAATCGCCTCCCACAACAAAGGGAAAATGTAGATGTGACAGACAGAGAGATGCCAGGCAACAATCAAAGAAAACAGATATCTAACCTAGTTATTCAGACATGCAGTATAACTCCTATTATCCTCCCATTATTATGAGGATAGTGGCATGTGCTGGAAAGTCATACACAGTGTCCCAGGACACACTTGAAACACAGCAGAGAAGCTCTTGACTTCAAGGATCCTGTATTCAGTCTCCAGTGAAGACACAGGGTGAGATATTGCAGATCTAAAGAATATCATATAGTTAAAAGCTGTCAGAGGAGAAAAGGGGAGATCAGCTGTCTTGAGAGATAAGCCACAACACAGGCTCACCACAGAAATATACAGAAATTAGGGCTTAACAAGGTTCCCACACTGAACACAGCTACAGATCTGGCACACAAAATTTGTGTTCCCTACATTTACTTCCTAACGATCTGTATTTTCTCCCAAATGCTTTTATCCTAGTTAAATGAGCTCTAATTTTGGAAGGAGGACATCTAGTCACTTCATCATTACCCCTAATAATGTGAATGGGGAACAAAATTTGTCAGTTTTGCTGTGGTGGAAACAGCTGGTGTGAAACCCTCCAGGTTCTTCTTGTCCAGCTTGGCAGCTGCAAGCACAGTCCCGTTGTGCTGTTACGAGCGCAGTCTCCGTAAGAATGGACACACATTTCCAGAAGGATGGAAAGACTGAGCAGTGCCATTTGTTGAGTAAGAGGGAACAGCAAGAGGTTTGTAAAGGTGAGGAAGATGGTAAGGGAGATTGTGTCAAGCACTAGCTGCTTCTCTTCTGATTTTTCCTTTTGTTACTCCTTTGTGCTTTTATTAATCTCTTACAATTTGGATTTCAATGAAACCTTTGGTTTTATTCCCCAGTTTTTGTTCTTGTAGGATGAATCCTTTTAATGGCTAATCCAGAAGTTTGCTTGTGGCTCTGACCTCACCTTGCCACTCTGGGATTAACTCTACCCACCAAGCTGCACCTGATCAGCCACACACACTGACAGATGCATCCCCTGAAAGAAGTGCCAGCTTTCCCAGAGATCCTTTTGGGCTTGTTGGGAGAAATACATGGGATGAGCCTCTCAAAGCACTATCAAGGGAACAGAAAAAGTTAAATTTTAATAGCTTTTTCACAGCATCCATTCTTACAAACACCTTGTCCAAACATGAATCCTAAAAGGAGTGAAAAAAAAAGAAATTTTCACTTCCCCAGAATGTATTCCCCCATGAAGATGGAGGGAAAAGGACACACACTTCAGCCTCATACCTCTATAGCACTTTGCAAAGCAAACTGATTTCTCTGGGAGGGTTGTTACTCTTGGCAGATTTTCCCCAACCTTTCCTTTGTTCCAAAGTCATTTCAGGTACCGCACTTTGCACCTCTGTGTGCAGGTTAAAATATTGTACAACAGCTGTGTTTCAACAGCAGCACACAGTCACTCAGTAGAGAAAGATGTGCTCAGAGCTTCATGAATACATTCAGCAGTTAGGAATCGGGGAGAGACGAGCACAGGGACATGGATTTACTGTTTGCATTCATTTCTGGGCATGAAACATTTTTCTCTCATTGAAAGAACTGTATTTGACTAGTTTGACATGTTGAAGATCCAGCTGGAGAGCAGCACCTGATGAGACCATGCTCACCAGCAGCAAGGAAATGTCTCCAGTGCATGTTTCCTTTCCAGTGGTTTCTAGGAAGTGACAGGCGGTGCGGGATCCAAGGATCAGCTGCTTCATTGTGCTCATCCCACACCCCAGAACTGGAGAAGGCACCTGCTGGGAACCCGCCCCACTGCTGAGGAGATCAGCACTGTGCACATTGCACTGAATGGGGGAAAATTGTCCCAGGAGGACTGGAAAGATGGGAGCAGAGCCCTTCTGACACCTCACACAGTGCCTGTGCCCAGGCTGTGCTGCTGGGAGCACTGCTGACCGCTCTGCTGTGGAGCCAGGAATATTCCTGCTTTGGCTCCAGCTGTGCTGGTAAATTCAGTGGTGCCAGGGGTGCTCCTGGGCACTGAGACAGTTCTGCCTGCACTTAAGTCACCAGCAGCTCGGACCAGGGTCAGCTGCTGCTCTCCCAGCAATTCCTGGGCCGGGTTACTGTCTGATGCCATTCCCAGAAGGCAATTTACAAGAGGACAGAGGTGGCCCAATGTCTAAATGTTCCAGAAGCCAAGGATTTGTAAATGAAAGGACTGAATGTAGGGCTGTGGAAATCAATAAGGTGCCTCCCCATGCTCCAGACCTGCTCCCTTCACTTAAATAAGTAGTTTAGAATTCAGACTCATATTCAAGCACCCTTTGCATTTTCCCTTTCTATTTGGCTGTTCACCCCATACACAATTTTGAGTCTTGTCCATCATTGGGACAATAACTTCCAGTTTTAGACATCTGACTTCCCCTTGGCAATTCTGAGTGGGTGTTTAATGTAGGTAAATCTGAACTGTCACCTGGAGGATTCTCTCTCTCTCTCTCTCTGTCCACTGAATATTTACTAATGAATAACCATATATTCCTAATTTAGGCATCTGAATTTGGTATTTAAAATCAAGCAGACTCAACCCTCACTAGAGTACTTTTTGAGGTCCTGACACTGCTGGTGGCTTTCCACAAAGACAAAGTTCATTGGATCATTCTTCTGTTAAGTAATCTTGATTGCTGAGCAACAAAAAATGTTCTTCCTCTTATCTGCACCTTTGTTTTACAGGATAAAAATTTATAAATACAGGTGTAAATTATATCCCTACAAAGCCTTTTGGTGGAAAATTTCATGGACGGGTTTCCCAGTGAGGTAACCAAAGCTTAACATCCTCATCTTCCAGCTCCTGGGACCCAGTGTTTCTTTTGCTATGAGCCATTTTGTCCTTCCCTTTCATACCAAACCTCCTCCTTGTTTCCCAAGAGCTGTAAGAGTTCTCTGCCACTTGTGATTTGGTTCTCTTCTCAGAACACACGAGGACTGGTCCTGGTCTGCACCCGAGCCTGCCCATGGCAAGGTCCATCAGGCACTTCAGCATGTTTCTGCAGGAGGCAGCTGCTGGCAAGTGTGAGGCCAGAAGGAAAGATGCTCATCAGCCTTCCCAGCATGGTCCTGCCTTTTCACCTCTGATCAGTCAGCTCTTCAACATCCTGGCTGGAGGATGCCACTCACCTCTGTTAGATTGAGAAGGTGGGTACAGCTGCAGGTGTCAGGGGCCAAGGGATGCCACGGTGTTCCTGATTTTTCTGGGTAATCCTGCCTGCCCCAGTACAGTCATGGCTGCTGTCTCTGTCCCAGCTGCCTTAAGCTGCAAACCAGTTTGCTAAGGAGGGAACTTGGATGTGCCTTTAGATCACCAGGAAAAGCAAAGCCACAGTTCTGCCCTGCCAAAGCTGGGAGATCAGCATCAGCTCCTTTAGTTAAAATACTCAGCATAATGCACAAAAATACACAACTGTTGGGTTAAATAGGAAATTGCCCTCTCCCTATGGAAGCTAAGATTTCCAAAGAACAAATAATTGCTCAGGACAGAGCAATGAAAAACTCACCATGCACTAACCTGCAACTACCTCACTAGTACAGAAAAATTACTCTCTAGATTCCATGGATTCTTTCCAAGATGCAGGACATTGTCCTTCTTTCTAGAAGTTATTTTTAATTAAACATTTCCAAACAGTTTAAAAATCAGTGCTACATTTACCAAATCTCAAATGGGGAAAGTGGCCTCAAATTTCCCTGCGTGGTAGATCAGCTTTAGAGGGCAGCAATGGCTGCAAGTGCCCAGAAACAAATAAATAAATAAGGAGTAACTGTGGACAAGCAGTCAGGATGTCTGTCAGGGATGTGCAGTGCCTTGGGTATAAATCAGTGTAGCTCCACTGACTTTGATGACACAGGGGCAGCTTGAGGTGCCTGACACCGATCTGCATTTGGGCTGTTTGTACCATCACAGCATCATCAGCTGCTTCCCAGCGCTTGGGGCTAAAACACATTCACCCACCTGCACCTCAGAATAATCACCCAAAAGGAAAGTTAATCTATCTAAAAAGTAGTCATCCTTTTGTTTGAAATGAGGTAAATTAATCCAGATTGTTGTGGGGTTTTTTCCCAAAACAAACGCGGGGAAAATTATTTTTCTATAAAAAGAGAAAAGGCTCAAAATGTAAAACTTCTCATTATTATTTTTTAAACATCAGAATTCTTCACTACCAGTCCAGCTGAATAATGCTTCTGAGATGATCCCACCAGCTATTTCTCCCTGCAAATCAGGGGACATGATTAGATCCTAAGTGGCTTAAGACCTGGCTGCTTCGGAAATCTCCTCTCTTCTTATTGTCACATCAACAAAGATCAGCAAAACTGCTACACTTGGAATCCCTTTCATATAAACAACAGGAATTGGTTTAGCTTTGCATTCCACACAGACAATCCTCAATTTTGGAATTTTATCCTTTCTGATTCAAAGACCCACTTTATTAACCTCTGGAAGGTCTGCCCAGGATGATCTATTTTAATTAAGCAATTCAAGAAGTGGGCAGCTGAAGGCCAAGGAGCCTGGGTTATTATTGCTATGATTACTTTGAAAGAGTATTATTCATTTGCTGGTGCTTGCTTGTTGCATACTTGCTTCTTTTATTGTTCTACAAAGGTGCTCAGAAAATGTGTGCCTGCTTTTAAATGTTGAATAAATCAAAATAAACAGCAGTGTGTTACAGAAGGCAAAGGCAGGGATGGGCACCACAAACACTCTTGAAGTCTGGGCATCATCCTGAAAGTTTTCTGGTATTTTATGGACAGATGAATAAAGCAAATTGCATGGGGACCCACAAATTTTTCTCTTATTAGGATACACTGCTGGTGGTTTTGTCTCTGATCACATGTAAAAAGGGCTCAGAAATTTTTACCAACAGATTTGCCAAACTTTAAGAACAATCATTCGCTTCATAAAATATAGAGAGAATAAAACACAAAATTACAGGGGCCAGAGCCTCTTGGGCCCTCCAGAGCCATGGGCTGAATTCATCTTTGCTGAAGTGACCTAACCTTTGAAAGTCCCACGGAGGAATTATTTGTTGAATTACAGATTGTAATGTTTCCCCCAGATGCTGTTTTCCTTAAAAGGTGTCACTCTCCCTTTCTCCCTCATTCACAGCCATGTTCTCTGACAATTCCTTCCCAGTGGGATCACAAGTTGTGTCCCAAGTTCTCTTTGGCATGTGAAGAATTCACCACTTCACCTTAAAGAAAATTTTGCCCCGATTTCCCATTTGTCTTGTGTTCAGAATTGGCTCCCATGTTTGGAAGCACATTCTGTATCTAATTTTCAGTGAGTTACAAGAATACAGCGTTCCACCTGTAATTCCTTCAGATTGTAGCACCCTGGCTGGGGTCCAACGAGGCAGACAGACCATTTGACACAACCAGCAGAGCCATCCCATGCCCACATTGACACATCCTTTTTCTAAGATGTCCTTTGACAAAAACACGGAGGCAAACTGTGGGCAAACCATGCAGGTTAGAAAATACCCGTTTTGTACATTTGTTAGGGGCCTTTTAAAAGAAAATGTGTCATTGTGAGATAATAGCTGTGTCTAAGGTTCATAAAAGAGCATAAAGAAGTAAGGTGTTCAAATTTCATTCCTCACTTGCAGCATTTCTGCTTAACTGGTCATCTATCCAAGGCTCCCAAATATTGTAAAGTAGATTTTAGCACCACAGAAATGACTGGTGATGGCAGCAATGAGAGAGCAGCAATGACAGACTGTCCCCAATGAATATTCCCTCGAATAAAACCACATTTACAATCTGTGCTCCTCCCATGTTTTCTCAAAGCATCATGAATCCAATCCTCAACCACTGTAAATCACTGCAGCTCCCAATTTAAAATGGGTGAGGATCAGCCAATGAGTCTTTAATGAGAGCTGGGCTGTTTTCCTGTAACAGTTACACAGAGATGCCACAGGAAGGAAATATTTTAAAGGCCAACTGAAATAGAAAAAAACCCCATAAATAATATCCAATAAATCTCTGGTACTTGGGAAGAGCTCCAGAACCTAATCCAGTGTTCAGGTCCATGGATTCTGTATATGGACAGCTGGGAACATGGGGGCTGTTTGCTGTCACTGTGTTTCAAGCTCTGCTGGAGGACCAGGACTATGATCTGAACAAATCACATCTGGAAACACCACACACACACCTGGGGAAATCTCCCTTGGCCAGGGAAGATCCCACAGTAATGCTGGGAAGCAGGATTTCAGGAATCTGCACAGCCCTGGGATGCAAACTTAGAATAACAAAGACATCAAACAGTTCCAGATAGCAGCTAAGGGTATTTTTCTCTCCTGCCTCTTCCACTTTCCCTTTTTCCAAGCAGGATCTGGTCCCTCGTTAGGCATTTCTGACTTCTCTCAGGACTGAAAAATCTTTGAAAAGACACTTCTTTTCCCCAAAAAAACCCTTCCAACTGCTTTGCTCTCTATTTAAATAAGAAATACAAATATGATAATATAACTGCAGACTAGGAATTCAATCTTACTCCGGTAATTGTGTTCCTTATGTTTCAAAAAAATGGGTAGGGCTCAAAGACAAGTCTTTGGAAAAAGCATTACAATCCTACAGGGGCTTGTAGATAAAATCACATGTACAATTTCATGTTAAGTAATAAAGAGTTAATGGTAATTAAAAAAAACACATGACTTTAGTAATCGCTGAATCATTTTTTTTAATTCAGCACTTGCATTTAGAGGGGTAGATTTTTTAATTTCACAGAAGCTTTGCTTATTATTAAACATTTCCGAGAAGGTTTACAGCCATAAATTGTGGATTTTTCTGTATACAGCAATTCTATTGTTATGACTTAACCTAAAGAATACTAAATTAAAATTGATTTACTAAATAGGTTAAGGATAGCATACTTATTCAAGATTTCAACCCTATTTCATGCTTAGACAGGCAGATCTTAATTATACACAAAAGAATACAAATGTTATTAGCATGATAATAATTATTTAGAAGTCGTCCTCTTTAAAAAAAAAAAAAAAATTAAAGCAGTATTGTCATTCGTGCAGGCACATTTTTCAGTGGAGTGACAGCTCTGCTAGTCCTAGATATGTTCAAAGAACATATACAATATTCAAAGCTGTGCAGCCGACATGTTATCAGGATAAGCTGGAGTAGGTACTGCCAGCACGGCACTACACACTAATCATTATGTCCTAGCCATGCTACTACATGCAAATACAATCCTTTGTGACATTTTGTCAAATATTTGGAGCTTTCTGCACTTAGCGTGGTTCCCTTTGCACTCATTAACACGCAGCCACGCCGAAGCTGGGTTGTTTGTGCTTGGGTTCTTCACCAGGATAACGCCATGACAAATTAATGAAAGGCAAATGAAAGATTTAAGTATTTCCAAGTCTGACGGAGCAGGAGAAGGGCAGCAGAATTTAAGTTTGCCTTTGCTGAGGGGTTTCCTCCTGCCTGCTGCAGCTGTGCTGTGCAAGATGTGAACGCTGCATCCAACACCCAGCACACCACACCCTGGATAAATCAATTTATAGGTGCTGGGATTGCCCAGCCCACGCTGCAGGTCAATACTGGCTGTCAAAGAGCCCACGTCCTATCAGGCTGAGAAAATGTAAAAATGGCTCAGGACTAAACACTTGGCTCCCGTACAAACGATGCATTTCTCAGCATTGATTTGCCAGAAGTGTTTCTGTTGTCTTGTTGCTCTAGGCTGGCATTTTTAATTATTTCTGAGACAAATGGAACCTTCATACACAGAAAATCTGTAGGGCTTCTTGTCAAATTAATAAAATAATAATGAAAGTAGTCATTTTGGACTGCAAACTGTCAAAATACCTGAAAAGCTTTACAGTAATCTACATGCTTAAGCAAACTAAAATGCTTCCCCGTGTTATTTTAAATCCTAAGTACTACGACATAAAATAGATTGTATAGTGTCCGTTGTATACAATGACACCTACTGTGACAAAACCGACTATGTTTAATGACCTTTTTAAATCTTATACCTAGAGTCCATAAAAGCATTGTAATTCAGTTGTAAAACACACTTTAATAATCAAAATGCAGCTGTTAAAATAGCATTGCTCATAATTCTAACTTCAGGCAATTTTTTTGTTTTTAATGCAGAAGAGCAGACCACAGTTTAAAATTCCTATGAGGTCACTATTGGCCATTACAGTGGTTTTTTGCAACTTAATAATAGATGTTTTAAAGTTTAAGTGCAGCCTCAGGCACTCATAAGCATTTATTACAAATCGCTGGTTGCCTCCCTTATGCAGAGAGGAATAACATTTACATACAGTAGCACAGATTAATAAGATAAAAAATTTGAAAAAGCCGTCAGTCAGGGAGTGAAACTGGTGCTAATAAAGCCCACTATATTCTTCGGAAATATCAAGCCGTCTGTTCCAATATTTTGCCATTCCCCATGAGGTATACAAATCCAAATCAGATAAGACTCCAGCAATGCCAAAGACATGCTGCTCTGCTCTCCAGTGGCATCCAGCTGAATCTTTTATTTATCTTCAGAGCAATTGTACATTCTCGGGTACTAAAGACTGAAATAAACCCAACATCCCTCATCTGAAAGTTTCATAAAACGGGGCCCTGCTCCTTCCCTGGTTGCTGACCCTGATTAGTGGCTACAACCTGGAGTAAAGGGTGTGGAGCAGCGGGCGAGGTAAAAGCCCCACGTCCTGCTCTGCGTTAACACGATGCTCACACGGAGCACAACGCGGAGGAAATCCCATTGCTTAAGCAAAGGAAATCTAAGGAGCCTCACACTTCCCTGCTTTCTATTAGACAGAAAACTCGGGAGCTGGGCTGCCAAAGGCATTAGGAACAGAGCAGGTCCTGGAAAACAGCACACACAATGTGGCATTATGATTAAACTGCAAAGGTACTTGTTAGAACAAATCACTTTGTAAATCAAATAAACTGCAGCATAAAAAAAGAGTGTAAAATCATTTCTGCACCCTTGTAATGCCAATAATTTTAAAAGTATGGCATTAAGGACGGGAAATCGGGAGAAGACCAATCAGGAATTTTTAGTGAGATTTCTCCCAAAGATAAAGCACGTTTATTTACACAAGTATTTGTGAGTCTCTCCTCCTCTCTCTATCTGAGCAGGGCTATGAACTGAAGACAAAACAGAGATACGGTTTCCTTCTCATTTTTCTTCAAGAACACTGTCATATTAACATTGAATAATTACTAAAAATTCTAATACACTGGTGTAATATTACCTTTTGCCAAATTGCATTAATCAAAAAGTGAGCCCACTGCAATCAAGTAATTAAGTGTAAAAAAATTCGGTGGATTTGCATAGCCTGTGTGCCTAGGATTGTTTGCTGAGCTGCAGTGGCTCGAATTCCTGGGCTTTTTTTTGTTTTGGTTCAGTTGCAGAGATGCCAAGGTGAGGAAATGGGAGTAAAGCAGTGGATGTGGAGCAGGGAAAAAGTGCCCAAGCTGGGCTGAGGAATGACAGGCACCTTGCCTGCTCCGAGTGTGTACACAATCAAATAAATCCGTCTTGACCTCCTCAGGAAACCAGACTATTGTTCACCAGGAGAAGTAGTAAACACGGCTGCTTAATTACACACAAGCAAGCACTCGGGTCCATTGGGCTCATGAGACAAAATAAGGAGTTTCTTGTTCTGCTGGGGTTTTTTTTTTCAGGGGGGGAAAAAAATTGTATACATAGTAAAGATCATTTCAGGTATATATTAAACTGGGTAAAGTCAGAAAGAGCTCCTTTGTATAATGTCACAAAGCAACCTTCAATGCTAACAGAACAACTGCTCACACAATTATTTTTACAGCCTTTTGTCTCCCAAGTTTATTCGAGAGGGGAGCAAAGGTTTCTTTTCAACCTCAGCACCTGAACTCGTAGAACCGCAGTGCCCCTAAAAATTTCTGCACTGGGGAGAGGAGTTTTGTGAGAAGCAGGGGATTTTTGCTGCTGGTTTTGTTGTGTGAGGAGCAGTGGCTGTGCAGTGTGGTGGCTCCCACCAGCCTCTCCCGGGCTAGCTGTGAATAGTGCCCATTTTGAGATTAGGAGATTAGGTTATTCATCACTTGAGATGCTCCCTGCTGTGCTGCTACTATCAGAGCGAAGCCAAATCAAAACATCTCTGGAAGGCATTTCAGAATAATTGAATGCATCATAATTTCCCTATTAATACATATCTCATATTACAGATTATGCATGAAATGTTCACATTATCTGTTACTTTTTGTTAACGTCTTGCTCCTTGCCAGTAAATTTAATACACAGAGTGAATCAGCATGCCATGATGAAGGGATAGGTTACTGATAGCCATTTTTTCAGGATTCAGTAGAAAATTAAAGTAAATCGATCATTTTATAGCCCCACTGGAATGTCTACAAGGGCATGTTGCTAAGCAAATGGTAATTTAAATGTACTGTGTAATTTTTCTAAGCAATTTACTGAAAGCAGATTTTATTTCTCACTTACTTAATCTCAGATGCTCTTTATCTGTTAGTGCATGATGTATCAGCTATAGAAAAATTATTAATCTATGGTTTAATCAAATGGTAAATATACAGTGATTTGACAGCCACTATACATATTAGGATGTCTTAATTCACGTGAATTACAGTAAAATCGCTTGCTATTATCTTAAAAGACACGAGATGATTAAATTACATACATAAAAAACACAGTAAATTCCAGGTAACTCAGCATAAATCCTAAAGAAACAGTAATCCAGTTGTCTATTAAATTTCACAAAACCCAGCAATATTTATCATTTACAGTTTCTTTTATTTTTTTTTTTTTTTTTGCATGAATAGATCTACTCTTTCAAAAGTTATCCAGCAAAGGGGAGCGCAGCACCCACAGAATCCACCCAGCTCAAAAATGAAACTGGAAATTAAAATCGGGATGGGATTGGAAAAAATGCCATGAATGTTTCAAGGCAATTCATTTCCAGCCGGGTGGGAGCTGTGTCCAGTTTATACATTCAGTGCACACATAGTGCTTTTAACAAAGAATATTCAATATATGCCCAGGTAACTCCTTGCCCTTGTTTAGGCAAAAATTCCAGGTGGCTTTCAGTGCAAATTCTGTCTCAAAGGCAGGAGGATCAGGTTTATCAGAGTATTTTAACTTTAAGAATGCTTCCAAGTATGAGAATAGTTTAAAAAACAAATAAGGCCATGGAAAATGTCCCCCCCAGCCTCTAAAATGGGTTTGATGACAGCCTTCATTTTTATGAAATACAAAGAAGTCTCCATTTATCCTTCAGGTTCCTTAGAATGAATGTAGGGTCCTCCTACTGCTGATGCACGAAATGTATTATTGTCATTAATGAAAAAGTTAATGGGCCATTTTCTTATATATCAATTTACATTTTACAATTTGAGTATACAAATGATATGTACAGCAGAGAGCTGATTATTTTTGCTCAAGGAAATAGTTTTAATGTGTTTTATGGACATCAAATGTTGTGAATAATGATGCATCCACAGAATGCAAATAGGATGACAGTTCTTGTGCTGTGATCAACAGTCCTTGGATAAAAGGTCTGCAGCGACAATAATATTCTATGGAGGGTCTGAACAGTAAAAAATGGGAAACAAGAGGATACCATGATGTTCAAAATGTACACCAGGAGAAAGATTTGAAATTGTCACTAACAGCATTATTCCACAAGTACGGGGAAATGGCAATTTCCAAGTGAAATACCCCCCTGGTTTGGAGGGTTTCCCAGCAAATGGGTCATCTGGCCTTTTTAAATAGCTTTTTTTCTCAAGTCAAAACCTGTATTTTTAACCAAATATGCTTATCTGGTGCATGCCCTGTGTTACATGAGGCCGGCAAAAATTTATTAGCAGCATCTCCCAGATGTATGAGGCTGTAAATCTCCCAAGACAGCCTGGGCAGTGGGAGTGACCACACTCCATCACGGCACTGGGAGCGGGGTGCCATCCCTCAAAACATCCAGGGGCTCCCCAGGACCGTCTCCATAAAAGGCTGCTTTTCCTAGAGGAAGAATTTCACTAATTCCCACCAGGAGCTTCCAAAGGGCACTGGTTGTATCCACAGGACTGAAGTCATCACTGCTTTTGGGATCTAAAATCACACGCAGCCAAACGCAGAGGAAGGATTTAGAGTGGCTGCTTTGCACCCCACAATTCCCTGCCACACTCATGAGGAAAAATTCCTACAATATATTTGGATCCTATTTGAAAAATAAAGTACAAGATACATGATCAGGCAGAATTAAAATATTCAAGTGTTTCCTTCCACGGCACTGGACTAATTTTCACCCGGATATGTTTGTGGATTGTTACCAGACCTGCAAACTGTTTTTCTAGAGTTTCTCACTATGGCTATAAAAGGAGGTGAAAATATTTTTAAAATAAGTTTTCAAATTGTTTTTGATCCAGCAATCCACGTTAAAATGCAACAGAGGATTTTTATTTCTCTTTTCCCCCAAATGCAGCGCTGATAAACAAACTCTGCTGTGCCAGCGCTCCTTGGGCAGTCTCAGATTTCGAGATAGACTTGGGTTACAGTGGCCTGTGTAAATCAATCTTAACCCAGGGTATTAGAAACAGAGTTACCCAGAAGATATTCAGTTCATAAAGTGGAGGGGGGGAAAGTAAGACCAGATGTTGTGCTGGGGTTCACCTTTGCTCCGTGTGCTGTGTGCAGTGCCCCGTAACCACTGGCTCTGTCAGCAGCGAGGGAGGGAGTCTCAGGCTCACTGAGGGTTTTTCAAAGGCATTTGAAAAAATAAAAAGGAAAGCAGGACTGGTCTGATGCTCCTCTAAAGGCTCAGATGTTGCCAAAAGACAACTGTGTGCCCCATTCCAAAACCCACACGATATTCTGTGTAAAAACCCTGCCAAAATACTTTCCTTGGTCTCCCTGAACTCCTGGGTGTTGCACCTGAGCACAGTTACAAGGAAAGAAAATATAGAGTTATGTCAGTTCATTGCTGCGTGCCCTAATTAAAATCAAGGTGGTAACTGGAGCTGTGTGTGAGCTGAAATATCGTGCATGGATACAAATACAGGAATTGGGGTTGGGAAACCTCCAGGAAGCTGCAATGGGCAACTTCAAACACATCTTCTCCTACTTTCCAAGATTCAGGCTGATGACAGAGTTCTGCCTAGAAATCAGAACCATGAACAAGTGAAGTTGATGCCATTCAGTGGATAAAAACTGGCAGATTAAGGGTCTCGTTCTCTAGTTACACCTGAGGTTTCTTCTCCTGAGGGAAATGGGACTGAATTCCCTTCAGGCACAACCCCTTATGCTGGAACACACATTTGGAGTTTGCTGGTAGCATTTTCTGTTTGATTCATGTAGCACAAGTACAGCAAAGCTCTTGGCCACCTTTGGGTGCTCTCTTTGCAACCAGAGCTTGGGAAGTTCACATCTGTCATTCCTGAGCCGTGTTTTTAGGAGCCTGGTGCTGATTATCCCACACTGGAACAGCGTGATTGGGATGAAATCTGGTCACATCAACAACAACAAAACATTTTTCAGGCTGGTGCTGGGGAATCTAATTAAGCATGAAGCAAACCATCAGCATTTTGGGTGCTGTGGAATCTCTTCACCATTATGCTAAATCTCAGTAGTATTTTAACAGCTTTCCACACAAATCACCGCCCTGGAAGCATTTTAACCATACTTTGAGCTGATCATCTGCACAAAGCCAATGTTACACGAAGTGACAATTCAGTGCCATCACCCTGTTCCTATAATTAGCATTTCTAATTTTTTCCAAATCCTTCCAACAAAACAAAGCTTCTGATCAGAGGGAAGGGCTCCTCTGTGCGGCACTACCTCAACCCAGAGCGACTGCCACGAAAACAGAGGAGGGCACTTGTCTGCTCTGAGCTCCAGGTGTTTGTTGTGACACATCCACGCTGATCCCAGCTCCACTGAAAGAGGGAGACAGTCGGAGTTGGAGCCTCTCCCGTGCACGGAACACGAGGATTTCACCCTGCTCGCAGAGCTCTCCTCATGGTGCTCTCTGAGCAGCACTAACACAACCCAGCCAGGGCACAGACAGCAAAACGGGGATTTTAGAGCTGGGAAAATACAGAGAAGGAAAGAAACATTCCCTCAAAATAAGCCAGGTTAATAAAACAAAAAATATAATTCTCCCAAACATGACAGACACGATCTTATTTTTTTTTTTTTCCCTGTAAGTTAGCAATCCATCCTGAGAAATATAACAAATATCCTGCTGTACATCGATGCATTTTGTAACAATACAAAACTCTCCACTAGCAAAAACACTCGGAATTTGTAATCAAAAGTAAGATTTACTGTACCTCAGGATATGTGCATCAAGATGCAACTTCACTGAATGATACCAATAATTCTCTTTTTTATCATTGTGTATCAAACTGTACCTTAACTGTGTCAAGGAAGCTGGAAGCAAAAAAAAAAAAAAAATTAAAAAAAAAAAAATGCAGGAAAATGTGATGAACAGCTTTTTCAAAATATTGATCCAAGTCCTGATCACCCACACACCTCCCTGATGTAAAAGGAGGGGCAGCTAGGCACTCTTGTGGGTACCTATTTCCTCTGAAGGTATTTGGTACTGGGAGGATGTTTGCTTTTAAGCATGTGGTAAAGTGTTTTGATGAACAAGGATAAATACAGGTTTGCCTGCGTTGAGATGAATTTCTAAATGCTTTTTTGGACTGTGGGTCGTCTTTATGTTTACAAAAATACAAACAGCATCTATTTATTTTCAGTTACCTGCTTCTTCTTGTTTGCTATTAACTTCCTAAACAAAATCACTACGATTGGTGATAAGGAAAAAGTACCAGAGCAGATTGAAATTAGCAAAGACAGCACCAGCCTCAATAAAAGGAAGCATTTTGTACAGCACTTTTGTGGTACAAAAAAAAATTATTTTGAGCATAATCTTTCTTGCACTTCACACTCCAAAGATGTTCAGTCGTGAGGTGGAAAGATGGGATTCAAATTTATGAAGGTAAATTTGTTATTTAAAAAAGCAAGGATAAAAGATCATGCAAATCAGAGGCTTTGATTGGTAACTCTATTCTAGGAACTGATTACTAAAAGCAAGGAACTGGAGTTGGCCAGATATTAATTTACCTGTTAGCCAAAACCTCCTGATTTGCTGACAAGCTAAGAACTCAATGACCAAAAGCATCCTGTAATTCCTGTGCTGTAATAACCAGGACACGTTTCCTGCCATGTGCCACCAGCTCAGTTCTGGATTGATGATGTCCAACCCAATTCCTAATTCACTATAACTCCTTCCAAATCATCAGGTGCTGCCAATGGACTGAAAATCGTCTCCTTTTCCTGGGACTTCTAAGCAATCTCCCTGGAGGAGCTGCTTCACCACCACTTCCTAAGAGATGTTCTTCCCTGGAGCAACACGAGTTTGTGCAGGTACTCTGCTTAACCTCCAAGTTGCAGCAGAGGAGTAGTAATTTTGGAACAATGTATTTACCTAATTGTGCCAGTGGGTATCGTTTGCACATTTTGCTTTCGGTGAAATCGTCTCCTTCATTTTAAAGGTGTAAAAATTGAACCTCGTGAAGGTTAAACGGCTTGTCAAGAATTACTGTAATCCTGATTCTGACACTAACTAGCTGTGCCAATTTGGATTTGTCACTTCATTTCTCCAAGCCGCTCCTTCCCCATTTGTAATGTCACTTGCAAACTTTATTTAGTGGCAAAGTGCTAATGTAAGTGCAAAGTATTACTAATCCTGTGTGTGGCAGACACTGGGATGTAATTCAAGATCTTCTGGCTCCCAGTCCTGTGCTTAACTCCGTAGATCTCGAGATTGCTGAGGACTGTCTTCCCTTTATCCATTTTTTAACAGACAAAAGGTTGGGGGGTTCTCTTGTAAACCTCATTAGGAAAAATATTTCTGCCAATTTTGAGAGACTTTTACTTCTCACTGAAAAAATACACAACTTTTTAACTAGAGAAATAGAACATAAAATATTTTGGCCAGTCCTGTTCATTACTATTCTGCATAATTGGCAGCAGGAGTGCATAAAGGAAGACAAAAAGATAGAGGAAACCTAAATGGGAATTAAAGGCTGTTGTTTTAATTGGGCTGGGAAGAGAAAAGTGGGAAGATGTGACCTGCAGCTCAGTTGTTTATTAAAGTCATCATCTCCGTGCCTTAGGTGAAAATCATGGTGCAACCTCCTTGCAGATTTTCACATTTCCAGCTGTCTTGCAGGAAGCCTGAACAACTCAGGATGCCGAGGTACAGCCAGAACCCTGGGCTCATTTGTTCCACAGAAGTTTATTGCTGCTCCTTGATAATAAGTTTTAATTAGGTTGTAAAATTCTTCTGTCCCGTATTTTCCTCCTGACCTCCGAATAAACGAATTAACACGTGGCACACATGTGCTACTTCTGTCCAAATCTGGAAAAGAGTTCCTGGGTGTATTTCCCAAATAATCACCTGATTTAGGACTGTGAACTTGCACAGGAAAATACAGGTTTTGATGGGATCCAGCAGGAAAGGCGGTCAAACATTTGCCCAGGCTGCCGAGGGAAGTGCTGGGGCCACCATTCCTGGAGGGATGAGAGGATGTGCAGATGTGGCACCTCAGGGAGCTGGGTTAGCACTGGCCTTGGCAGTGCTGGGTTAACACTGGGCTCGTGATCTTTGGGTTTTGCAGCTGGAATGATTCTGTGGTCCCAAGCACTGCTAACCCCCTGTGGCACACCTTCTCCAGAGAGCACCCAGCCCATCCTGGCCTCTCCAGGCACCAGGCACCTGGCCCTCCCCTGCTCTGGGAGCACTGCAAGCATTCCCCAGCGGAGCAGAGCTGTGACAACAGCCAGTCTGAGGCCTGCCAGAGCCTTCTGAATCACAGACACACTGTTTATATGTCAGATTGTCTGAGGGAAAAAGGCATCTTTTAGATTAGAGGAGGGCTAATTTCCCATGCTTTCATCATAAATGGCTGCAAGTGGACAATAAACACGTGATGCAACTCATTATTCCCTTTTGGCCTGACTTTTAACACAAGTTCTTTAGATTCTCCTGGCTTGGAGTAGGTATCCTTTTCCAACATCACTTTCTTTGTATTTCGTGTGGAAGGCACCTACTCGCTCTGGCACAGGGCCATGAAAAGATGAGCTCCTACAAAGGAGACCAAAAAGTTCTTTATGGCTGACAAGTCTGTCATGTTTTCCTGCCCTTTAGCAGTCGGTTTAACAGAAGGAGAGACAGAACAAAGAAACAACCATCAGTTTGTTATTGGCCATCAGAGCTGCCATTTGTTTCTGTAGTTAAGCAGCAGGTATTGATTTTTAGGTCAAAGTCACGTTGCATAATTCTCCCATTTCCAGGGCAGAAACAAGGCTGGTTTTGACCCACCATTTTGTCCTGGAAGAGCCAGGCTGATGTGCTGCAAAGCCTCACAATTTCCTGCAGCTCCCTGCGTTTCCCACAGCCCTGCTCGGGGAGTTCAGCCATGCTGAAGCAATTCAGGGGGTAGATGTGCAGCTTGCTTAAATAGCTCTGCCTCCCATGGGCTTGGGGAAGCTCTGGCAATTTGCAGAGTGGAGGATGTGGCTCATTGTGTGCAGCAGAGAAGGCTCTGCCCCGGCTCAGTGCAAGGAGCACGGGCGGGATCACCGGAGCGGGCTGGGGAAGGGGCTCTGGGCCTTTGGGGGATGCTGAGGCTCATGCAGGAAAGGTTAGAACTTGCCACTTTCTTGTTTGTTTAACTCCACCAGCTCCCTTCTATGATATCCTATTTACTCTGCTGCTCTTCTGTGGCAAGGAGAGTAAATATTAGCTTAATGTAGAAAATCTAAGTAACACTGAATGGAAAAAAAAAAAAAGAAGTAGCAGGAGAGGAGGTAACAAAACGTGCCTTTAAGTCAGTCAGGGCTTCAGTTTGGTTGTTATTATTTTTTTGGTCATCAGGCTGTTGCATCTGGAAGTTCCTAGCAGGAACAGTGCTGGTATTGGACACTAAACAACTTCCCTCATGAGAAGTGGAGGATGAACCCTTTTGGGGGATGAAAGCCATGGTACCATGGCATTTTTAACTGCTGCCCCCCAGAAAGCTCTGGCAGAGCTGGAAAGTGACCTCCAACCCCACAATCCAGCGCCTTTTCCTGGCCACATTCAGCCAGCCCTCCACTGGGAGGGTCACTTATTGTCTATGACCGAAACATGGGGAAAAGATCAGGGCTGGACATGGGTTGGATTTTTAAGGTGAACTAAAGAGCTGAACCTTCCTCTTTTCTGAGTTAACCATTTTTATTTCTCTTCCAGCTGCCATCAAACTCATCCCAGACTAATAGTTTATGGCAGTGGATTAAGGAGATCAGATTTCTTCAAGATGCAGAACAAAAAAACTGAAGCTGAAGCGGCAAGTTAATATCTTGCTGGAGAGTGGGTTGGGATGATGAGTTGTGATGTAAGAAGTGATAGGCTGAGCTTGATAAAAAGTAAAGAAATAACATATTTGCCTTTATTTTGAGGTTCAGAGGGCCAAGCCCAGCTACTGGATGGGCAGATGAAAGTGTCAGTGACTCCAGTGGATTTGCCTGTGTTTAAATCCCTCCCAGTGGTTTGATTTATTCCCAGTTCCACGTGGAAATCGAATTTGTTTCAGCATTCAGAATCAGCATGACTTTGGCCCATCTTAAACAATAGTGAAAAAAAGCATTTTTAATTCAGAAGAAATGCCAGACTTGCTGTCATTCAAACCTGCATTGGTAAACCACTTTCTAAGGCTTTTCTTCAGTTTTGTTCAGAAACCTGCCATTTTTACATTTTATCTTCTTCATTCCAGGAAATGTTCCATGGAACATCTGCCAATCATTTGGACTCTGCCAGCTCTCCTTTATTAATTGATTAACTACTGGAATAACCTAACAGTATTTAACAGACTTCTATCCCCAAATAATTGCTCTGAAAAAATAAATATATTTAACTGTTTCATCTTTGTGAAACTACATTCCTTCATTTTCCTTCCCACCTAAGGTAGTCCAAAAAAACCACTGCTATTTTGGTGTTAAACCTCAGTCTAACCAAGTTTCCTGGTTTTTAAATATCACTTGAATGCAGAGTTGCAATATTGGTGTGCACATGGCCATGTGAAATAGGAAGACCTAAGGACAGAGGGCAGTCAGAGCTCAGGGAAGTTGGGTGAACAACTATTTTGTGACTCTGAAATTGCTATTTATTCATCCTTCCAGTCCTCAAAGATGTCAAAGCCAGGCAGAAATATTCTACACCCAAACTGGGAATTTTTAATTTTTTTTTAAAAACTTCATATATTCCAAGTTTCTTACAGCCTTTGTAAGATAAAAGTTCACTTTAGATCCACATAAATCAAAATAACGAAGATCCTCTTAGGAAGAAAAATGTAGAATTTCTTAATACATAGAACAATGTTTAAGCAGCACAGAATAAGCAAATTCTCACATGGGAACAGCTGAAGTCAAGTCTAAATATATGAGCTTCATTTGAAAATGGCATTTTTAAAGGAGTTCAATGGTTTCACTGACTAAAAAGGTAGCATGGGGAGTCTAAAGCACTCCAGGGATTTCAGATGGAATCCCACTGTGGTTTATCAAGTGGGGAATCATAACCTTAAAAGAAGTGAATTTCTAGGCCTTGACTTGCTGAGCAAGGAGGAACTTCTTTGGATGAAGTAGCTCAGGTAGGAACATAAAATAAAAATCCACCTAGAGAACTCCAGGTAGTGGTGCAGGATTCCTGCAAAGCCAGGCTGGAGATCCACGGTGCCTCCAGCACCTCGGGGAAACCACGGAGCACCCCAAAGCCAGGGGAAGTGAAGGCTCCTTTATTACTCAGAGAACCCTGACAAGAATTGGAATAATCACCAGAGTGGTTGGAAAGAAAATTTTTGGAAACACAAGACTCCAGAAGTTCCACTTCATACTAAAGCAAAACATATTTAGCCCTTGAGCACTAATTGGGTGTTTTGGTACTTTGCTCTTGGAATGTAGATTCTCATCTTACTCGACCTCTGCTGCCATTTTACTGGAATATATTTTGTGCTGCTCTAGGAATAAAGTCATTGCAGAACTCTGGTGGCAAACCTGCACAGATTCCAACTTTATTCTTTATTATCAGCTCTGATCACAGCACAACCAGCGCTTTGTGTTACACAAAAGGATCTGTTTCATTCGTGCCTCTCTCCAGCTTAATGTAACCAATGTGACTTAGAGAGAAAATTCAGAAAACAATAGGGCAATGAACTGAGTTCACTTTAAAGCAGGTTCTAAGTTTTCTACCAGCATTGATTAGAATTTTCAGTGGAATTTTGCTTTATTTTTTTAAAGTGGTTTATAATTATATTTTATTTTTAATGAGAACCAGTAATGAAAAACATAAATAGTGTATCCTTTAATGATCAACACACAGACTAATTCCACTAATGCTGAGTAGCATGTGCTGAAATGATGGATTATCTTAAAATATAATTTTACTAGCTGTGCTATGTAATTTGTTAAGCATTTAGTAATAACTATGTCTAATAAAATATGAAAAAAATATTTAGAAAATGAACCATAATTTTAATATAATTTTAATTAATGGGAGTGCAATTGCAGTGGTTTAAATTACATTCCCAGTGGTAAAAAGCCTTTCAAACCTAATTTGTAAGCCAAGATGGTGGCTTTAATGACTGGCAGCAAAGTTTCTTCAACAGATTTCATGGGGCATGATCCAAAGATAATAGGTTTTCAGCCCAATGACAATCCAATTACAATGCCAATCAAAGCCAACTTCATGCACTCTAATTATCAGATTTAGCTGTCAGTTCAAATACAAACATAACACTTTTATTTAAATAAAAATTTAATTTAGAAAAAAGAAGACTTCATGTGTGATTTATTGAGATTGCAAGAGCAATCTAACTTATTTCTCCAGTAATATAATAAAATCAGTCTTGTATTAAAAATGTGAAAACTTTTCATTCTCCTGTATGTGCTATGCTGTATTATTCAGGAGTTAATTTAAGCAAAAAAAGCATAACATAACATGGCAGCAGATATTTGCAGACTAGAAGTAGGTTAAATAGACTAGCAAGGTTTCAATGAGACAAAACTCCAAGTGAATAAATGACAAAACCTAATTAGTTTTTTACCAGTAATCAGGAGAAGCTGTGTTAAGACCACAACCCATTTATATGGGTCTGGCACAAGGAATTTATTGCAGCTCTCCTGCCTTTTCCTTCTGCTCCTGTGCACAAGGAGCGTGTAAATGCACAGCTTTTTATTATACACACGTATTTATTTGGATACATGCAGAAGAAATATGTAAGTTATAAAAAGACACAACAAATGTTACCTTAAAGTGAATTTAATGTTCCAAATATAGGCATCTCCCAGCTGAAATAGCCCCATGGTACCTACTGACTGCAACCTTGCTGTTATTCTCTCTCTCTATCAAAAGTTATTATTTATTAATTAACATCATTATAAGGTTCTCAATATAGGAAGGAAAAGCTAGTTCAGGACTCTGTATGCTCTAATACATTACAGCACAATTACCAATTCAGGCTTGGTTGAAACAGAGGTAATTGTCCTATAACATATTTAATACCTATAAAATCCTGTCTCCCCACAACTACAAGAAATAGGAGAAAAGAATTAGAGAAGGAGCAATTATTATACCATTCTTTAGGAATATGAACTAATTTCCCCAGGCCATTTCCTGCCCCTGGTTTATATCAGCTCCTGGGTGTTTGGCAGCAGAGCAAAGGGAGCAGATCCTACAGGCTCCCCTCTTCAGGGCATTCCAAAAAAATATGTCCAGCATGTATTTAATATAACAAAATATATAATGTATTTAATATAACAAAAGCAAGTCCTACATTAGGGCTCATCATGATAGGTGCAAATGTGTTACAACACTTCCAACCCAAACCTTTGGAATTCATTTCTATAACTCCACCATATCCAAACACTGCAATGGAAGGAGAAATCCTGAATTAGAATAGTAATTGTTGGCTTGCCTGTGCTCACCTTTTATTTTAATCCTTTCTGCTATTTCTGCTATGACAATATTCTTTGTCATACAACCCAAGCCAGCCTCACCTTCCTGCTATTTTCCATCATGTAATTCCCACTGCATTTCATTCCTCTCCCTCTCTCTTTCAGATGGCCATGACATCATTCTTTGCCACTGCAAGGGACTCAACCTCATGACCACTCTGCAAGTGCAAAGAAAAAGGATTTTAGGAGCTGGAATAAATGGGAAGGAGAGGTAGCACATGTATTTATAATTCTGAGCTGATCATCAGTCTGAAGATGGAGCCACCAGATTCTTGAACTCATCATCATTGCTCATGATTTGGGGTTCTAAATAGCCCTGTAATCCTTACATTTGAATCCCTAATTACTTCGGAGTTCAGCCAACAAAGGGATATGAAATGGAAGGGCAGAGCTGAGTTCAGCAGTGCTCCATTTCAAACCTCTCTGGAGATAAGCACCCAAAGCCAAGCTGCTGCCACAGTCATTGGCCTCCTTTTCCCTGGCTCTGACATCCTGCAGCTCCTCTATTTCTCTACCAGAAAGCCCCTCCATGAGAGGCACAGCAGGATCCTGGATGCAGCCTCAAGACCAGCTACTACCTCAGGAAAGCTGAGAAATTCCCAATTCCATTTTGCCAAGGTCACGGCGTTGCTCCAGCCGAAGCTGGAAATGCAGAACTCAGCTTTACCATTCACTGTAGTTATTTCAGTTTGTGGCACTATCATTGTCTGGCTAAGATGTTATTTTCTATATTTTTAGCTACATAACATTGTAAGTTTCAAGAAGGTAACAATGATGTATCTACTGCACATGGAAGGCTAAAAAGGAAAAGCCCAACAAATTTAATGTACACCCCTCAGCAGCCTGGGCTGGGCCTCGCTTTAAGAGTCCCTGGGTTTTGTTTGCATTCCTTGCCAGATGTAATGGTAAAATTTCCTGACTTAAATATCAGGAGAACAAGAGCTATAATTTATCATTGTTACTACTATTTTCATTACTGCTACCTTTATTCTCTAACTTGTTCAGGCATCAATAATTAGAAAGATAATTTTGAAAGCCTGTTTAGCAATTTGACCATGCTTCCACATAGTGAATTTTAAAAATACAGTGAATATCATTAGAATTACTGTACTACGTACTGTTGAGGTTTGATCAGGGATGGGAGGAAATGCTCTGAAAAATACCTGTTTTGTTCAGCTTACCTGGCAGCACAGCATAAAACATGTCATGCTCTAAATGTGCTGCCTCCAATTGCTGATCCAATTAATAGGATCTATAGAAAATTAGATCTAGCTCATAATTACCTCACTATTAACTGGCTTTTATATTTGTAGTATTTTATACTGAGATAAATGAAAGAAAACTTTCTGTCTGTATGAATTCTTCTGTGTTGTCTAAGACTTTTTTTCCTGCCACATTACAATTAATCTGAACATTTTGGAAACAGCAGCCATCCAAATCCTACAAGGCATTAAAAATGTTTTCCAAAGTAAAGCATCATGCCAAGGACAATGCTAACACTCAGCATGGAGGAAGATATAAAAAAGTAAAGCAAAAGATGCCAGAAAATTATCCAGCTAACCTCAATTAATGGAAATATCTAAAATTCAACATTTCCTTCATCCCAGGTCTCTACTCAGAAGGTTTTGAGGATGCTGAATGAGGAATTTAGCCCTGGATGTTTCATGCCATCCCTGCAAAGTTGTTTTATTTGCTGCACACAGGTAAGAGCTGATGCACCACCTCTGTGTGCATTTCATCAGAATTTCACCAGCTTGCAAGCGACAGCACAATTTTTATTACGGCTGCTACACTCACCCATCACGCATGCAAAATGCAGACCCACGATGAAGCGGTGAGCTCTGAGTGTGGACTGGGACATACCCTGTTCCACAGACACAGCTACACTGCAGATCACTGCTGCTAAAATTCATTGTTTAAACCCTCAAACCTGCAGATTTCTTCACATTCATAAGGACTGTATGACAAGGGTGCCAAATTTACAAATTTACAGATAACAGATCTTTTGCTTCATTTTAAAAACAAGATTTAAATGCTGAAAGCAGCCTGACTTGTATTCCTGATTCCCTTTTGTTATTTCCTTGAGGATAATGACCTTTCACAGAGTAAGATGACTTTTATCAGCCTGAGCTGGAGAAAAATGTGACACAGATTTATATTCTTTTACTCTTTTTTGATTTTGATGGAGATCCAACTCTGCTATTCTCACTCAGGCCAGGAGAATTAGGTCTGCAGTGCCTAAAGAGTGGAGATCTAGAGCACAGGGAATCTGCAATAAGCAATTACAAGTTCTAGACAGGGTGAACTGGAAAGATGGAGGGGGGGTTACTTCATTTCATTAAGATAATGCAGTGGGAAAGGTGAATAAGTGAAAGAGTGCATGTGCATGAGAGAAAGAGCTCAGCAAACATCCTTCTTAAATTAGATGGCTCCTCAGTTCTCTGTTACCTTGTTTGCCCTTCAGGACAAGCAGAGAGGCAAAGGAGGATTTTTTATTTTATTTTATTTTTTTTTTAGAAAGTTGTTCATTTGTGGATGCTCCTGGCTGGTGAAGGAAGGTCATTTCTCAATGACTGCTCTTTGAGATGAGCACTGATCATGCACAGCCTAACTAGGCCAGGCTCATGTCTCAGCATTGGGACTCACCAATTTTCCTTCCCTTTTCCCCTCCTCCTGCCTGGTGTGGGACACACAAGGAAAACCATCCCCTCCACTGCTGCAGGTCCAGGCTCTTGGGGTGCCAAAGAAGGAGCAGATTTCTGTTGGCACAGGTTGGAGAGTACAGCTGCACAGAAAGTACCTGAAAATCCAGATTTTGGCTGCAGTCTGTTCCCTCCCTGTGACACCATTTTGGAGGGAACATGAATCCCATTCCTATTAGCTCCCACTAGCTCCAAAAACCAGAGTGATTTTGTGACATTATCAGTGTTTTGACAGGGATCAATTCCACTCCAGTATATAATATTGATTTTAAACATTTTGGCACTTGGCTAATTTTAGAGGATGATTATTGCTCCGTTACACCGGAGATCCAGGGTGCAAACGCCAAAGGCAAATGGGATTAACGCTTCTCATCTCAGGTAAAGAAACACAGCAGGTCAAACCTGTATGTAAATAGGTTTCAAGTTGTTACTTGGAGCCAAATAAAGTTTGAGACTTTTAAAACCAACTAGAGGTTTTAGCAGCCTTTCTTCCCTGGAACAGGATTTCGGATTGCACTTAAACCCTTTTGTCAGCTCGGAGAGAGTTGGGCTACTTGTGCTCCAGGTGAAATCTCCCATGTTGTTATGCAAAACCGAGCTGATGGAAATGTAAACATCTGACTTATTATATGCTTGTTCCTTCAGCAAAACAGAGCTTTAGCCTTAGCAAGCCACGGCAGTATAACACATTGTAAAAACAGTAACAATAGCAAAAATTATTAAACATTTATCTCTCCCATGAGTGAACATCTGGCATGTATCAAAACGCTGCCGTGGGGATTTAGCACCAGAACCTTTAAGGTTTTATGCGACAATGCCTAGAGAGGGCAATAACAGAACATATTCCACATAGGATTTTTAATCACTGGCCTCTTGAAAATATCAAGAGCAGAAGCTGAACCGGGTATCGGTTTATAAATGAAATGTTGGAGTTCTCATTTGTGATGCAGGAAAAAGTATCAGCCACGTTTTTAATTAAGTAAGCAGAAATTTAAAATGAACAGAATACAAGATATGATATTGCAGATAGCAAACAGATGTGATAGAGGTTCCCTTTATAGACCTTGCATGAAGGATGCTTTGCTAAGAAGGACTTCTCTGACCTAGAAATGTTTCCAATGGTTTTCAACTCAATGCCTCTACAAAGCTTTTTGTGTCTTCACCCAAGTCTTAGGGAAGTTGCATCTTTAATCTCATCTTTTAAAACATCTTTAGAAAAATGTATGAATCTGTTTCTAAATCTCTCCAAGAACTTGAAAGCAACTTTTTGGGGAGAGGGGAGGAGCGAGCAGGGTGTGTGGTTTATGATTACAGAAATGTTTTTTTTGTTGGGGCAAGACAAAGATTTCTGTAAGGCAAGGGAGGAATGTGTGTAGTGAATGATACAGGGAAGGACCAGAGGAAAACCTGGTAGTGGAGATTAAAAGTGCAGGGATCGTGTGGATCACGTGTTGGGTCAAGAAACAAATGTGAGGGGAGAATATCAAAGGGTTCTGTTTGAACTCTTGTTATAATAAGAAATTATTATCCAACTGTATAGCCATGTCCCCCAGCAGCACTTCCCTCTCTCCTGTTAATAAAAACAGAGCTGGGGCTTTTTAGGTGGAAGAAGAAAAACTTGAAATTTTTGTGATTAATGTTACTATTAATGAGATTGTCCCAGGGCCATAATCTCATCACTAACCCTGTTAGTTTCTCAAATAAGCAGCACAACAAGAAAATAATTTCTGATTCTTTGGGTTAGTTTCTTTGTAATATTTTAAGATCTATTAATACTTTTTGTCAATATTTAAAATAAATAAAGGGTTTGGCTATTTATCTTACCTAAGTGTTTTTGTAATGTATTTGAGGTTCTAGATAAGCCCCCAGTCAGTTTCTGTATAACATTCAAACAAAATGTTCTAAAATAATGCATTTTGGAGAATATAAAGAGACTGAAAAAGACAGAATTAGACTGAGGATATACATTAATCTAGTGCTTCCAAAGGTTAGCATTTCTGGGTAGCACAAAGGATTCTGCTTAGGAATTCAACCCTGATTAAACCAATGGTGAATCTGGTACAAAGAAGGAAAGAATGGGAGAAAGCAAAGGATGCTGCCACAGGGAAAAGGAGGAATAAACCAGCAGATTGACAGACTGATGGAAAAATAAAGATCTCAAAGAGGAAGTCACGTCCAATACCCAACTCAGGCTTAAAATTTATTGCTTAAAAAATGAAAAAGAAAAATCCCATAAAATTTGGGAAGATTTTTCCTGATGACCAGGACTCAGCACACGAAGGAACCAAAAGGCAGTGCCAGGAGAGGATGTTCAGCAGTCCCTAGACGCGGTTGTTGAGAGGAGAACACGCACTCTGAGCTTTTCCAGGCACAGGGAAGCAGTGCTGCCATGAGCTCTGCAAGTACAGCCACCTAGAGCAGGGCTAAGTAACCTAAGTTTAAAATGATATTTGTAGCATGAAATGAAATTATGATGCCAAAGTAAAATAAACGGCGAGCAAACTCAGTCAATCATATGTATCATTCTTTATAGCTCTCATTTATATTTGATATTGAATTGCTCACTTTTTAAAATTCAAATAACTCCCTCATCGATCCTCTCCTGAATGATTTTACTGAACATATCTTTTTAGTATCTAACACACTGTGATTTTGTTCCACATATGTTGTGCGCTGGCTGATTCCATCCTAACCTCACAAAACATATTAAGCTTAATAAATATATTTATGAGAATTACTTTGTATAGTCCTTATGCAATCAGCCATGCTGTGTATGATAGCCCAAGACGATGAAAACCCATTGACTTTTCGTAGCAAATTAGTCTACCACCTAATCGGTGAACCCTGCTAAGCTTTTGAATTATGACGAGAACCAGCAGCTCAGTTAGAACACTCAAATGAATTATATCAATTCATAAACTTGTTCATGTCCAGATTTCATTAGCCACACATTAACAGCATTTTATGTTTATTACTGCTCTGACATAATCTATAAATAACTGAAATGCTAATCATAGTGTTCTGCCAGGCATCATCATTTAATCATAAAGAGATACATTATTATAAACTATAATAGATAATAACAAGTCCGGGTCAATGGCCGCATATTAAAAGATCACAATTATATCCTATAAGGGTATGTACCTCATACATTTGGTGACACAAAGGTCCATTTCTAATCACTTGCAAATGTTTCCCCTCTGACACACTTACAGTACAAGGTGACACAATTAAGAAAATATGCTTGTAAAACAGGGCAATCTTTGAGCATCAAAGTAAACAGAGAACAATTAATAGTGAGGGGAAACATTACAGCATTTGCCAATGGCACTGCTGGTTAACTCTTCATTTCTGGGGGTTTTTTTCCTTACTAAAAGAAACCATAATCACAACACTGAGAGAGTTTATTATAAAAGAGAACACTGATTTATTACTGCAGCAGCCACCGAGCCAGGGCTGCTGGGTGTTACCTCTTGGGCTGAAAACATAGCCCAAAAGGTTAAACTGCCTTTCTTTTGCAATCCTTTTGTCCACTCCAGCTCGTTCTTTCAGTGACCTCGTGTCCATAAACCCCTGTGGTTTTCAGATGTGATCTGTGTGTCTCCTGTACAGAGCATCTCGACTGAAGCCACTCTCAAGGGCCATTTTGGATCCCCCTCTCAAGGTCAGGCATTCTGACATCAAAACTTCTGCTTTTTTTTCCCCAAATTTTTTAGATTATATTTTTAACTTAAAGTGGTGATGATGGAATCAGTGGCTGAGTGAAGGTAATTTCATATTCTTTACTGAGGTAAAACCTCTTAGCAACACACCACTTACTAAACAAATAATTTCTGTAAGAGCTTTATCAACTAAACTAGTTCTGAGTGAGAAATGAGTCTGACCCAAGGAGCAAGAATTAATTGCAGATTATTAGAATAAAGTTGTTTTCTGTGGGTTTAATTTTTGTAGGTTTTGTGTTGTTTGGTTTTTTCGATTTTTGGGTTTTGGTTTTTTTTTAAATAAAAGATTTAGACTAATTTAAAGCTTTAGTTGAATAGGAAGCAGAGATGCAGTCTGTCATTGCGAGCACTTGCACCTCATAGCTCAGGGTGAACTGAGGGAGATAAAGAAAGGAATGTAAAACACTATGGAAACCAACCTCTGGAGACTTAATATTCTGATCAGCTCACCTCCGAACATCTGGCTCTTAAATGTTCAAGCACAAAAACAAGAGAGCTAATGAAAGCAGTACATATTATCTCTCCCATCAATGTACCTCACAAACACCTGCTAAAATTAAAACAAATTGAATCTTGATTGCTGATTAAGTACCCCTTCTTTAGCTAGATATTCTGTCATTATTTGCCCTGGCACACAATGCATAAACTGATGAAAAGCCTGTGGTGGGCTGCAGCAGCAAAGGTTGATAAAAGACGATTGAGAGAGAGCTCCATGTAAACTGCAGCACATTAACTTTATGTACTCGAGCCCTCCAAAAGTTACTTTTAGATTTTTTTTTCCTCATTTCCAGGGCAAAAATTATTTTTGTTGAAAAGAGAAAGCACATAAACTGAACATGTTTTTTTTTTCCTCCAGAGCACTCACATCCCAGACAGGAGGTGATAGATGGACCTCATGGTATTGAGCAACACCAGTGGCCAACTCCTGAGCTGAAAAATCCCTCTGAGCAGGAACTGCTGTGCCCAGGGTGCCTTTGGGGCATTTTCCTGGATGTGGGAACACTTTTGAGTAATTGTGCACGTATGACCATGGAAAAAAGAGCCCAAAACCTCTTCAGGAGTGTATGGCCTCTATTTCTCTTCAATAGCTGCTTGGGCAGTGGCAGGAGAAAGGTTCCAGAGTTTCCTGCCAATAAACTGGGGGAAAACTCTGCTTGCACACTTCAGGCAGGATAAAAACATCCATTAGGAATTTCATCACACCCATATAAATGCCCTCCTACGTGAGCACCGCTGACAGATGTGTGCCTAATCTACCATGTTAACTTCATTTGAGAAGTTGTGGTTTTGTTCAAACTTTATTAGTTAAACTCAAATTGATCCCACTACATTTTAAGCCAGTATTTAATCTACTTTAAGTATGTTTCCAGATATCATAAACTCTTCAGCCATCATTGTGTTTACTAGATATAAATATATGTATTCATGTAAATTTCCCTGTTAAAATAATCAACTTTTATTTGACTCACGGTTCTCCAATAATCCAAAAAGAAAAAAACCAGCAACATGACAGTGTGTAAATCCTTCTCAACAATAGCACCCACAAAACCTGTTTCTTGACTGACAATAAGGTCATAACAGCACATATGTTTGGCATATGTATTTCATCAATGGTGATTATAATGTGAACCAAGAATTAGCTTCAAAATGATGGGTTACTCAAAGACCTGGAAGAGGACATTTAAACAAAAGGGAAAAAAAAAAAATAAAAGGCCTGAATCACTTACTAGAGCTTGACTATTTTTTTTTCCCCCTCTTATTGCATTCTAAATTATTTAAATATACTATTAGACACCATATTGGAAAAAAACAGATGTTTTCTAATTATGAACTGATTTTACAGTGTGATGGTGTCACATATTTAAATTACAAATACACATTTTTAGCATTCCAGCTGTGCTTTACAAGAGTTTAATTTGCTTCTTGTGATATGTCACATTGCACCTGCCTTTTAAAACTCCTATAAATGTAAAACATTAGCCAAGCACGAGTATTAAGACATGCTGATGAATTCTAAAGATTTTTAGCATCTTATAGAGGATGAAATTTATAGAAAGATTTAATAATGAACCAGCTAAATGTTTATTGAAAATAACATTTACAGATACTTTCCAGAAGTACCAAAAGGGACTGATGACTTGTGTAGGCAGCACAGAGAATTAAATTGGTGCTGCTTTGCTCCTTCCACACACAAAGTATTCCACAGTAATCTATAAACTAATGAGGTTAAACACAGATAATACAGTAAAATGTTGTAGAAGTCAGCTTTGCTCTCAGCCACCACACACCCAGAGAATCTGACACGTGTTTAAGACCATCAATATCACAGCCAGAACAGGGAGCTTGTCGATGACAACACTGGTGATAAACTATGATAATGTATTTCTGAGAATAGAAGAGCAATAATTTCTAGGATAAACTTAAACTTTGAAGTAATTAACTTGTGATTCAGAGAAACACGATGAGAGCATACACAGCTATTTCTTGTCTTGCACACACCCTGGAAATAACAACTATTGGTTTAGATTCAGGCATAAAAAGAGAGAGGATAAACAACCCATGGAGAAGATGCAACACTGTGGATGCACCTTTTAAACCTGGCCTTCTAACAACAAAGGAAAAAGAAACTTTTGAAGCACTGCTCTTACAAAGATGCATTAAAGAATATTGTAGACAAGCAGAGATGCTCCTTTCGAGACAGTTACCTGCTGCACACTTCCTAAACACAGCCAGGGACCTGCTCATTAACAGTCTAATCCTACCAAAAGTCAATTAAAGGCATCCTTTGCAGTGGCATGGACAGGACCTGGCTCTCCCAGCGTACCCCAAACATCACTGCAGTGACCTGTCCTGGATCCCTGGCACTGAAGGGGGCTGCCACAAAGGGACACCCTTTTTTCCTGTCCCCCGTGGACAAGCACTGCCCATATCAGCACAGAAATGATTTACCCCAAAGCAGAGCTGGCGCCTCTGGGGCCTCATCCAGCATCACAAAGCCCTCTCTGGGCACACACAGATGAAAAGGCAAAGGGAGAAGGGAAAGGAGAGCAAGGACAGCCCAAAGGGAGACACAACAGTGAGGGAGTTGTGCTAATCATGTTGGGATATATTGTAAAATGTGGGATTTTGGTGGCTACACATCATCATACCTGCAATTCAAAAGCTCCCATGCACTTCAATGCATTTGAGAATAAACGTGAAGGCACTTGGGCTACATAAAGTGTTCTAAGTCCTTTGGACACACTTTAAAGAGACATTTTCAGGGCAAGGTTGTGTTACAAAACTGAACAATCCTTCCTCAGGAGAATCCTTCCTTTTAAAGCTCCCTGCCCGAGTTTTGACACGTGCTTTTTGTTTCAGCACTGCCCGGTGTGGGACCCTGTGTCACACGCTGCAGTGGCACAAACAGGCAGGGAGAGATCAGGGATGCTCTGCCAGAGATGAAAAGGGGATGCTCTGCAGATCTCAGGATTCTCCACCAGTCATTAGGGAAATTACTTTTGCTTCTCTGCTCGTGGAGCAGCAGAAATTCTTTGCTCTGTGCAGGTGGAGTCATTTTGCAGGAAGCTGCACTTTCTGCAGTGCCAGACTGAGGCAGGGCAGCTGCTTCACCTGCACCTCCCTATTTTGGATCACATTAGGAAAAATAATGAAATATTCACCTTGAATTTTGTACAACTATTTTTTTAGACCGTTTTCAGAACTTAATGAAATGTGAAAGCAAGAATAAAGAACAAAAAAATTTCAAAACTATCTTAATGTCTCTAGTCCTGTGATTTTCCACTGCCAGCAATATTTTAACTTTCATTAAACATGCCAAGTCAAATTTACTCTATTTAAGATCATTTCTGCAGATTTCACTGTACATGATATGTTCACAGTAAATTATTAACAGCAAAAGACAGAGTTAGGATAAACAAAGCCCATCTTGGTTTATTTATTAAGAAATTTATTATTATTTATTAAGAATTTTTTATTTCTTTTTTGAGAAGTGTGTTATCTTTTTACCTCACTTTCCTTGATAAACAAAAGCTGCAGTGGGATTACTTCATGCTGAAGGAAAGGTGGGTGAGGCTCACCTTCCTCCTCACCCCGTGAGGATGGAGGATCCTGTTCCCCTCATTTGGCCTATTCCTATTTGGCCCTAATTCTGTATTAAATCAGA
The DNA here is from genome assembly GCF_030490865.1 of Poecile atricapillus. Taxonomy (NCBI): domain Eukaryota; kingdom Metazoa; phylum Chordata; class Aves; order Passeriformes; family Paridae; genus Poecile; species Poecile atricapillus. The sequence continues at coordinate 114,272,194 of NC_081251.1, forward strand.
ACTTTCTCCTTGACTCCATTTGGAAGAGTCAGGTAGAGGCTGTTTCTGAAATTGAGGGGTTTCTCTTCCTGTTCTTGATAATATAGATAAAATGTAAAAATCTAATTAATTTTATTTTTTTTTCTCCAGGACTTGACATGTTGGAATATCATCTTTAACTCTTGTACATTCTTAATAAAGGAAAAGAAAAACAAATCAACAATTCAGTCCATGTTTCAGGAGTGCTTTGTCTCGGGTTCCATGCTATTGCTTCCTGTATCATGCAAGTAATATCAAATTGAAAATATTTCTGTTCAGCAACTTCAGCAGCTCTAAATTAAGAGAATGTGTAGTTTATTGGCTTTCAATGCTTGAGCAGGTTAAGAATGTATAAGCAAGAAAGATTTCATTTAGAAAGAGAAGTGCAGTGCCCATGATACCAACAGAGACATTAAGTGAGATTAGGCCATCTTCATAAACTACTTTTCAGTTACTAGATTATCAAAAATAATGAATGCCACTCATTAAAGAAAACAATTTTTGAAATAAAGAAAATTCATTTTTAAGGCAGTAACAGCTCATGGAGATAAAATTGGATGATAAACAGCAAAACATTTTTTACACTGTAGGACCAAAACAGGCACTGACCATCGCTTGCTCCAGAGCAGGTGGCCTTTAGGTCACACATGCAGACCATGGGAAAAAAGGTGGTTTGAGGAAGATTTTCTTTCTGTGACAGGAATGGAGATCTGTCTCTTCCACTTTTGTTGCCAGTTTTAATAGATCATGATTGAAATCTGACTAATACATTTCACTTTTAATGCGTATGTGGGCTTCAAAATTGAATTTGAAATCTATTTTAGAAGGGATTAACAACCTCTGAATGAAAAGGGACAAGAAAGAAATGCTTTAAATTTTGGTGGTATCTTTGAAATGTAGCTGAGGGGTGATGGCATTGCCCTTGCTCTGTAAATGCACTGGATATTTCCTGTGGTTGCACCCTAAGATGTCCCAGAAGCACAAGTTGCTACTGGAATTTGAGCCAAAGCACCTTCAGGGATAATTCAGCCCCGTGAAGTCACTGGACTCTGGTGTCTGCAGAGGTGCTTCAGGAGGGCTCTGCAGCACAGAAGCCGTCAGGCAGAGCTGTGGACCTGATTTTCTCTGAGCCTGAGAGAATTACAGGCTGTCAGTGGCTGATCTGTTCCCAAGGGAAAGTTTCTTGGGAGATCTCATGCTCAAGGACAAGATTTGTGAATCATCTTGCTTTCTCCAAACAGTTCTGAATAATTGTAGCTAGCATGTTTTTCTCTTGTCCCAGCAATGGGGCAGGAGATGGTGTTCCCTGTTAACCCTGTAGTGTAAGACCCTATAAAAGCTGAAAAGTTCAGAGAACAGAGGCCCCTTTTCCTAGCAACTCGTTGTGGTGCGTGCTGTGAATCCACACCTGCACACTGTGTCCAACAGCCACACAGAAGGTGATCCCTGCCAGCATCAGAAAGCAGGAGCTTTCCCCCAGAAAGGCAGGAGGCAGTAAAGGGAAAGCCTTGCCATTGAGGGAGAGTGGCACAGAGTCAGGAAAACTGAGCTGCTTCATCCCTGCTGAGGACTCGAGTGTATGGAAATTCCATTCACCCCGAGCTGATGGCTTTGTTTCGAAGGGGAGACAGGAAAGTGCAGGTACAAAGCTGAATATTCAGTCACGATGAGATGAATCAGCTTCAAAATCATCATCACAAAATGAAAAAAAAAAAAAAAAAAGCCTAAGCAAAATATGTATTAAAACCAAAGCCAGAAACTACACTTATAAGAATTTTTAAGGTAGGACACAAAGAATAACCTAGAATTTCTAAAATGTGGGTAAATATGAACCAATTACTTATTATTTCATTAAAGTGGAGATGGGAAGGACCAATTCCTAACTCACTGTGTTTGCCTCCTGGGGTCCTAGATAGCTTTTCCTGTCAAATTAAAACAGAAAAAAAAAGATAAATAAACATGAGAAATTAAGATTGTCTAGGCAGGTGAAGGAGAAGGGAAAAGAAGCAAGGAAATAATGTTCCACAATTATTACCAGAGCTAAGAGAAACAAAATTACTTGATCATAAATTCAGGATAATCTGGTTTTCTTTATGAGTTTCCATTTTATTAATGAAAGGAAGGTAACACCTTAGTGTACCCGGATGAATTAAAATGCCTATTTGTAGAAGCAATCCTCAATAGGGGTCTTTAATAGAATCTGTGAACAATTCTGGAGTCAGATAATTTAGCTGTAAAAAGGCAATATTAATAGCTCACCTCTGGGTGCACAGCCCAGGCTGGACAGGAGTAGGAGGAAGGGAATATTGGCAGGGAAGGCTGGGGAGTTTATTTGCATTATCCAAACTTCCTGCAGCCAAAAGGCTTCACACAAGCAGCTCTGTAAAAAGGGGGGGAAGCCAACAAGCACAAGATCTGTAAATTCTCTGCCTTGTTTATCAAATCCAACACACACAAAAGCTTTGGATGAGCCTGGAACAAAGAGTATAAAAATTGGGATACCAATTCACAGATGTCTTTTTTTAATCTCATGATTCTAAAAGAAATCAAGTTAATAAAAAAGCACCCAAACTTCTTTTAAATAAAATTGATCAAACACTTCAACTTAACTCCTCAGCAGAATTTAATACACCTGAAAACATATCCAGGTATTTCATCTGCTTCAGCTCTTGAAAGGAAGTTCCCCAAAGTTTTCACAGTCTTTGTCCTAGAAAATGAGTGTATACATCAGGAATGTAACTAATTTAAATGATGTATCATACTGAAAAAGACAATGACTTAAACACTGAAAAATATTTACTTCCTAATTTTATAGAGAGTTTTCTCATTAATCTTTGAAAGAGAATATATAAAATATCTGAAGTATCTTCTCAGTTATTTTGAGCAAATCTGACAAAGATGCTGCTCATGAAAATTCCAATCAGACCTTATTAGCTGCAGTTCAATTCCATACGTGGCAGAAATGGTCTGTGAAATATGAAGAGAAAAACACAGATGAGAGGGAACAGTTCAGGCCAGCTATGGGTACCTGCTACTCCTGCACCAGGAAAGTGGCACCATTCCAGACTTGAGCACATCAGAGGGTTCTTATTTGGGGTTTGAAATGGGACCAGGACTTTCTCTCCAGAGGAGATTTGCAAAAGGCAGAAAATTTCTTTGCATCAGCCCCTGGCAATCTTCTTTTTCCATAAAGATGAAAACAGTGGTGCTGAAGAGCTGCAAACCCACGAGTTTGCTGAGAAACTTGGAAAGTTTCAACAGAAACCTCACAAAATGGACTTTTTCAACTCAATCAGCTTGGTTTTGATGATGAAGTGGTTTTATGAACAAGACTGGGAATAAAGCATTATCAAAACTATAAATATTCCAGCTTGCCAGTATATACATAAGGGCAGTTCTGGTTCACTCCTCCCAGCCCCATTCCTCATCTTTTCTACAAATTTTCTCCAAAAAGATTCAACCTCCCGTGCTGAAACTGCCCATCTCCACCTAGAAAAGCAGAAAAGAAGGACAAAAGAAATATCCAAACCTATATATTTTCTTAAGGTAAAAACTGGGATGTTGCCCTAAGCAAATACCCAAACCATATTTCCCCCCTGTGTAGGAGTGGCACACATGACCCCAGGACTCTGATTTCACATCAGGCCACTCCACACAAGCCCTAAAAACTTGTGAGGGGTCTTTAATGCATAATACAGGAATTTCTTATTTCACAAACATTATTCACCTTCACCACAAGGAAAAAAATATTCTGAATATCAGTTGAGTAGAAATGAAAACAAACTAAATTTGGCAGATTATGACAAAGGTAATTTTCTTCTAGGGAAAGGTGAAAGGAACAAATAAGGCTTAATCCCCACAGAAATTACTTGCAGGAAAATCTGTTTCTGTGGAGTTCAAACATACACATTATAATGCAACAAGTGACTTGTCCCCTTCTTCCCTGCCCTCCTGAGACCCCACCTGGAGTCCTGCATCCAGCTCAGGGCACAGGAAAGATGTGGAGCTTTGGAGTGAGTCCAGAGGAGGCCATGAAGATGCTCCAAGGGCAGGAGCCCCTCTGCTCTGGGGCCAGGCTGGGAAAAGGCTCTGGAGAGAGCTTAGAGCTCCTTGCAGTGCCTGAAGGGGGCTTAGGAAAGGGAGGGACAGGGGCTTTTCTATGGCAGACAGGGACAGCACAAGGGGCAATGGCTCCAAACTGCTGGAGGCAGGGATGGATGGGATCTTGGGAAGGAATCCTGGCACAGAGTGCCCAGAGCAGCTGGGGCTGCCCCTGGATCCCTGCAGTGTCCCAGGCCAGGCTGGCCAGGGCTTGGAGCAGCCTGGGACAGGGGAAGGTGTCCCTGCCGTGGCAGGAGTGGAACTGGATGATCTTTAAGGTCCTTTCCAAGCCAAATCATTCTGTGATTCTGCTAATTCCCATCAGTCTATTCCCTTCCTGAATTCCACCATACAGGTTATAGGGAGCTCCTATCAAGTTGTAACACGATGGATCCATTTTCATGGATAGACAGGTAAGCAATAAGTCTATGCCTTTTTCTTTCCTCTTTATTTTAATATCTATTCAGTTTTGTTATTGGGCTATTATATTTTGCTGTTGCAATTTAAACCTTTTATCAGAAATAAATCTTTGAATTCTATTATCTTGTGACAATTCTGTAGGGACAGGCATTTCAAAAAGCTGAAAGATAAAAATGAGAAGGAAAAGAGCCTTTTTTGCAGGCCTCTATTAAAGTTTCCACACTGCTACATTACAGCTATAAAATAGCATCGTTGATAATAATTCATTACAATTCCATAATACACATGGAATATGTTATGCTGTATTAATCAACAATTCTGTTTTGCTAACTTATTAAAATCATTCATTTGAAATTGCATATTATTTTAGTGCCATCTTGTTGCTGATTTATAGTGACTGAAAGTTTATTGATAGTTTCTCAGTCGCCTGAGACCTCATGAAGTTTGCAAATAATGTTGATTCTTTCTTAAATGTGCTTTCAGTCAGTGGGCATCACTAAGGTGTCATGAAAAACACTTGACACAGCTGAAGTGGTCACTGGCTTTTTGAAGGTAAAGCTCCAAGAGAAGAGGATAAGGAAGAAAGGACTGAATGGAAATAGTTGTGAAATCTGTTGGAAACCTGCAGAATTGCAGTAACAAGAGGAATCTCTTTCTCCCTGAGCCAGCATCAATGATTCATTAGCCACTTGCTAAAACTCAATAATCAGTTCATGATTTGCTGAGTTCAACCATTATGAAAACAATATACAGAATCAGTAAATAATGGCCTCTGATGAATCTGCTGCACTGTATTCCTTTTGGAAGGATAACAATAGGAAGATCTAGAATAAAAGTAGAAAAGGAAGCAAATGAACCCAGTAAATCACATGGAAGCCTAACTTTGTACTGTGTATCTGAATTTACTCCGTGCATCCAACTTCTTTATGGGCTCAACACACCTGCCTGTCTAAAAATGAATTCTTTTTCCAACCCTACATTTCAGATTCCGTTGTAACACGCTGCAAAGTAATGGTGTGATGGGTTTTTAGGGGGGATTGTTCTTTTTAATTTTTTTTAGCATGTTCTGAAGCAAAAGAATTCTCTTTCTGTAGAGCACCACTAGCAGAAGTATTTTTCACATGCAGCAATATGTTCTCACTGTCATGTCTCAGAAGAAATCCCTTGGGGCTCAAGATCTGTGCGCGTAATACCCACACAGAAAATTAAGCCTCAATTGACTCCACAAAAAAACACCAAATCCCACCTCTAAGAATATCTAAGCATTGTTTTTTAATGATGATTAATGAGCTCCTTTTTAGGGTTCTAATATTAGTTACACCCATTTGTGCCAAGGCTAAATTTGATATAGTCAGGGATTTCTTTCAAAAGCTGCCCTGGGAGATAATGAGTTTCCCAAATTTCTCCAGCGCTCAGGAGAATGCCGGATCTTCACAGAATCTCAGGACCAGCGCATCTTTCTTCCTCTGAATTGAAACCCTTGCTGCCTCTGTTTTTTAAGTTTGAACATGGAGGTTTGCTCCTGTGAATGGGGCTCCAAAGGAAAGGGAAAAAAACCCCTTCAGTCCCGTCCGGCGTGTATTTTGAAAAGTTTAGCTTCCCTAAGGTCTTAACAAAAGGAGATTCTACTTGTGGGAAGAGATGATTAATCCGAGACGCTCCAATGCTGTAATGATGAAAAGGACGCTCAACAGGTCGGAGCCTTTCGAAGGGAGGGTCTCACTCATCTCTGCCAAGGTGTGGTTCGTGAAGCATCTTTAGCTCTTGACACAGCAGAGGGCACCTCGGAATAATACAGCCTCTCTCCAGGGAACAAAATGCATTTCCAAGCCTTTTCTTTGCCAGGTTAACATTTGACAAGCTTGCTTTAATGCTCGTTCTCCCCAAGCAGCTCAGATGAGGAGGACAGAAAAAGTTTGCGGCAGAAGAGGACAGAAGGGAAAGGAATTCAAGATTTTCAAAACAGTGCCAAAAAGCAGACTTTCTTTCCTTGCTGCAGACACCAGGTAATGAGTACAAATGGATGGACCAGGGATTATTTTGGAAGACTGGGCCAAGGAAAATGGGGTTTGCTCAGCTTTAACGCACAAAGACACACGCTAAATCTTCTGAAATCTTATTGCTTAAGTGTATGGGCTGAAAACTGAGTAATGCTTAAATCCTACTGCTCCACACAGCCAACAGAAGTCAATTAGTCCAACTTCAGCGCTGCATTCATTTTCCTACTCTTTAATTATTATTTACATGATACCACAAAGGTGCACAGCTGTGGAAAGGTGTAGCCCCCGTCCAGAAGATCAGCTGTTGTAAGTTCACCCTAATATCGATACAAATAATGGAACACACTTTTTACTCTGGAAAATGGCAGTCAAAGCAAATTGGGCATTCTGAGCTGGGCTCTGGCAGCCTTTTGTATTGCTTTCATTAGAGTGTCAGCCTCTAAAAAAATAATGTGACAAAGGAAGGGTGGCTGGTGAGCTGGCAATCATACAACGTCTAAAGATCTGAGCCCTTCTGTAATGATCATATGTGATTTACAGAATCAAAGGGTCAAATTCTGCCCTCAATTACACACCTATTGCTAGGTGGTACAGCATCACGTGGCAGGTGAATTAGAGAGATTATTGTGTTTCTAAAGAAACAGAAAAATACTCTGTGGCCTTCAAAGTAGCAAATTCAGTGTTGATCCTGTATTAAATAACAACATATAAATGTACGGAAATGTCAGAGCATCTTCAGGGCCTTTTTTAAATAGAGATGTTTTGTGGGGCAACAGAACTGCTGCAATCTCTGGTACTTGTCTAACATTCTGCATTTGTGCTCTAATATTCTATGTTCCACAAGTCAAACTCTGGAAAGGAAAAATCTGGCATTATATTGGGCTGCTGGAGCCCTTAGGCTTCGGCTGAGTTTGTCAGTAGTTCCTCTTCTCTGCTGTATCCGGTATTATCACGGGACAAGTCTTTCTTATTTCACATTTCTGATGTGTCTCTTAATCCATACACACTCTACAGAAGGATTAATGCAATTTATTCCTTCAGATGCACAAGTTATTTTGTTTTATTTGTAAATAAATGTAATGACTTTTTTTTTTTACTCAGAGCTAGAAATAAATTCTGATTTTCCACTCTGGCAAGATGCACGGATGCAAAGTTCAGGACAGTTGTGAGATCAATCTGACCAACAAATGGAACTCACACAGGAGGGAACAATGGAGAAGGAAATTAAACAGTGAGTAGGACTATTAAAGAACAGCTCCATGGATTTGGACATGCCACAGAAACATCCTTGCCCCAACCTCTTCGCGTCTCTTTCATCCCACTGGAAGAAATTATGCCATGATTTATGTTGAAGGCGCTGTTTCCCTGTCATTTTAAAGGAACAGAATTTTCTGGATCTTCCCTTTCTTAGTTAATACACATGCACACCCTCACACAAAACATATGTTAATAACTTCAGACCACAAATTTAATTTATCTCAGCTTTCCACCTGACATCATTCCTTGTCATGTGGCGCATACCCATCCGTAAACAAAATGGGGATTCATTTCCATAGCAACAGCGAGTGGGACTTTGATCAGCTCCAATGATTATTTGTAGGCACACACGTTTACAGATATCAAAATCCTAACTGAAGGCTGATTAGCTTTTTTTTTTTCCTTCTTTTTTAAATGAAAGCAGCTCAGTTGGTTTATATGTACGAGCAGGAATTCAAGTAAAGGCACCTAAAAAATATTTCTGGATGGCAATGGAAGCCACCGGCCATTAGCTCGGTGTCACTTCCAGTTCCTTGGGAATATAGATATTCCTAACATGTAGAATCTGATGTACGTGTCCTGTGGCCAATAAAGTATTTTCTTTGTGTTCCCTGGCAGATGTGCGGGTTCAGGCTGCACATGCAGGTGTTTGGGGGCTGGCTCATGTGGGATGAGGAGAGGTGGTAGCCTGTGGCTTGACAGAAAAAGAGAAAAAAAATCTGAACAATGTGTTGAAAAAGACTCCAGTCAGAGCTGCACAGGACCAGCTGTTTTTTTCTAATTAGAATAACAAGAATAGCACATGCTAAAATGTTGGTTGTTTTTTTTTTTCTCAAAAGCAATGAATGCTTCAGGAACTATAAGGGATGAGCTCTAAAACCTATTTAAATGAAGGAATGCTTCAGGAGCCATATGGAGAAGAAAAAGGAAAGGCGAAAGTAGAGAAATGTTTTATTTTTAGCTAAATCTGAAACGTTTCGATTCTTCATCCAATGTTACATAGAAATTATCTTACTTTTAAACTTCCAAAAATGTCAGTGCTGATGCTTATTGTATCATGGCTTAAACAAGATATTTCAAACACTTAGTGCATTTCAGCGGGGTGTTCTTGCAGGCATTGTAAATTCCATTCTATGCCCTGAACATGCACTGAGATCTATCCCCTATGATATATATCTGGTAATGTAGGAGAGCTGCACATAATGAAGTATGTGACAAACACTCAAAACACACCCTCTATCATCAGTCTTCTCTCCTCTTCTCTTTTTTCTTCTTCTTTTTATTTTTTTTTTTTTTCCTTCCACTTCTCCTGAAGCACTGATGATTCCAAACTTTGACTACAGGAATAACATTTGTAACAACTACGGCATTCTGGACATCTGCACTGTTAGAGTACTTTAGAATAAAGTCACATGGCCATAGGGAAATTTCACAGAATTCAAATCACAGTGACTTGCCAAGGTGTATAACGAGTTTGTTTTCAGCTGTTCTTCTCATGAATAATTACCAAGCAGGCATATCCTAAAGCTACCACAAGCTGTCAGTTCACCAGAAATATTCAATATTTAAAACAGAATTTCGAATTTAGAATTTCATAAATGAAAATAATTACAGCACAGGCAAAATAGCACAGTTCAAGTGCTGTCAGGTACTTCTTGCCTTTCCACGAGGCTTCCCACAACCAGACGTTGCAGTCACATTAAATTATTTTTACAACGTAAAGAAAATTATGCAAATTCAAGAGGAACTGCAAGGATCTTCTTTTTTGCCCAGAACTAATACTTTGCTCTCATTTTCCTGACTATTCCTTCACCGAGCACAGAAAGAGATAACAGAGTACAATCCCAAGATTTCCATCTGTTCTGGTCCCTTTGGATCAAACGAGCGCTGTGTATTCTGCCGTCTGCAGAGCCAACAGCAGCGCCGAGCTGGGCAGGAGGGAGGACAGGCAGGGAGGAGGTGGAAGTGCAGGAGAAGGGATTTCCAAGCTGGACAGGAGGGAGGAGAGGCAGGAAAGTGGTGGAAGTGCAGGAGAAGGGATTTCCAAGCTGGACAGGAGGGAGGAGAGGCAGGAATGAGGTGGAAGTGCAGAAGGGATTTCCAAGCTGGACAGGAGGGAGGAGAGGCAGGAACGAGGTGGAAGTGCAGGAGAAGGGATTTCCAAGCTGGACAGGACAGAGGAGAGGAAGGAATGAGGTGGAAGTGCAGGAGAAGGGACTCCCAAGCTGGACAGAGGGGATGAGGACAGGAATGAGGTGGAAGTGCAGGAGAAGGGATTTCCAAGCTGGACAGGACAGAGGAGAGGCAGGGAAGAGATGGAAATTCAGGAGAAGGGATTTCCAAGCTGGACAGGGGGGATGAGGACAGGAATGAGGTGGAAGTGCAGGAGAAGGAATTTCCAAGCTGGACAGGAGGGAGGGGAGGCAGGAATGAGGTGGAAGTGCAGGAGAAGGGATTCCCAAGCTGGACAGAGGGGATGAGGACAGGAATGAGGTGGAAGTGCAGGAGAAGGGATTCCCAAGCCTCCCTGAGCCTTCACCCCAGCAGGTGGGAGAGGCTGGAGAGGCTTTGGGAAGGATTGCAGGCGTCAGTGCCCAGCTGCCCTGCACACCCCGGGCACCGGGAGCAGCTCAAGGACTGGGATGTCCCAGCCCCTCCAGGACTCCCTGGGACCCCTCTGTTCCCACAGCAAACAGCAGCTCCCATCCCTGGCCCTTCTGGGATGATTGTGAGCCAAGAGAAAAGCACTCTCCTTTCTCACAGGGCTTAATATCGGCACATTATTCTAATATTATGAAAATCTTTATTGCGGCTTGAATAATGCCCTGAAATAGATATTGTGCTGGTTAATAAATTACATTTTCAAATGAGAGAGATTTTATCACCAAAACATCTCATGATTAATTTCTAATGTGAAGCTTATGGCCCGGACTTAAAACATTTGATTTTGCATTTGTGTTCAAAGGTTGAGCACTTAGTAAAGTTTTTATAAGAAACTTGCTGAATTTTTTTCTCCATATTGAAAAAAAATCACTAACCTGTTAATCCACTATAACTTCATAACCTCAATTACAGCTCTTGAGATGAAGGTGATTAAAAATAAGTATTTTCCCCTACTTTCAAAGAGCAGGTCACACCTTCCAAAGAAATCCTGTTTCAAATTTTGCAACGATACATTAAGGGCAATAATTAGAATTGGTCAGAAATGTTCCATAAGATGTTTCCCATTTCTCAACCAGTTCTAACTATCACTACTTGGAGTTATGGCATCTTGAGTAGTAGCACTGGAGTAAAAAGTGTTATTTCTCTGGGAAGCAAGAGGAGATAATATAAAATTGAGTGTGTGTGTGCTATGAAAAAAATATAGTATATTAAAATTAAGAATTCACAGCTCCCAATTTAAAGTATGGACCATGAGACCAAACTTCTGCTCAAATGATTTTTTTTTAATTAATAATTTCTATTAATCAGCATTTAGCTGAACTTGGCCCACTGCTAAGATTTGTGGCCCTATTTTGTATCACCTGTGACTAATTTGTTGTTCCTGCTCGTGGGCAGCCCATGCTCCATCTAAAGCCATTCTCAAATGACCAAATGAATCAATAAATACGGGTGCCAAAGTTCACAGGGAACAGCTGCAACTCCATTTTTTCATTTTTCTGGAGATGTTCAAGCCTCAAGGAGTAAGATCTCATTTTTTTAGTTGATTATTTTCAAGATCAACACAGTGCTGCAAATATGCTTATACACTTGGCATTCATTTTGGTAATATTCTCAAGAAATTAATCAAAATTTTGCTTTTCTAACTGCCAGCCAATCAATAATCAAATATAATTTACAAAGAGTTGAAAAAACGAGCATAAAAGAAACTAAGGAAATTGAATCCCAGACAAAAATATGTGCAATTCAACCTTTAAAATCCTATTATTTGCCAGAATGTGTGCTTAATTTTAGGCATAAAAATTAGTCCAGACTAATGATTTTGTAACCCTTCTGCAGTGGCTGAACAGGTTGGCTCATTTTATTTCCTAAGCACATTTTGGGTGGAAACACAGCAGCTGTAAATGGGGTAAGTAAAGCCCACAGCAGCACCAAATTCCTGGGCCTGGTGATGGGATAGAATTAAAAACAAAATTAAAAATAAAATTATTTGTGCATTTGGAAGAATTATCACTACCGCCTAAAAATCACTTTTTGTTTTGTTTTGAAGTTATTTTCTAAATAAATAAATTGTTGCTGTGGAAAAAAAATAAATAAAGTACCTTAGTGTAATCCTAAAATCTGGGAAAAAATGAGAAAGATTCTCCCAAATCCTTCTTGTCAATCCTGGCTTTTTTTAACAGTTTTCCTTTTTTCCTGCAATACTTCTCCAAATTGTGTCTGTGGCTGATACTTCCTACCCTGCTTTCCTCCCATGGGGAGCTGCAGCTCCACCTTCTTCTCTTCCCATTTGCAATCCATTTTAATAACTTTGTCTCCTCCAACAAATAAGAATTTTGCCATTGTCTTTAGGAGAACAAGAGGAGATTTTCAGAGAGCTGAGCTATATAGGTTTTTGTCTCATTTTAATCAGGATGTTGGTTGCACAATTCAATACTGATTGTGTAATCAGAAAGCAAGAAGAAACACAACACAAATGAATTACTATGGAAAAATTGTCCTCATAATGGGGTCATGAAGCATAGAGATATACATTTATAATGCTCTGTCAAATTACATTATGCAAGGAAATAAATTATGTTAAGAGAAAGTATGTTTTAATTACGAGCACAATACTTCTTCAAATTGGGGAAAAATTGCTAGCCCTATTATTATTATTATTATTATTATTATTATTATTATTATTATTATTATTATTATTATTATTATTATTATTATTATTATTATTGCTTCAATATGCACAGAAGTGCCTGCACATCCCCTGCTGTTAAGGAGCCTGTGTGTGCACAAGCACAAAATTTAGGAGTGTAAAATTTTCCAATCGTTCTCTTGCCTGTAGTTTTTCCCTGCCCATCAATGTGTAAAATAAAGAGACCCAAACAGTCAGAAAACAGCAGTTTGTTGCCATGCACATGGCAGCAGTTGTGCTGTGCTCTCACTAAGTGTGTGGCTCATAAAGTAGATTATTCAAATCACACAAGTAGAATAATAAAATAAAATAAAATAAAGACAAAGCATAAGGTTGGGGGGGGGGGGTTCATTGTTAATTTTCTTTTTTTTTTTTAAATCCAAACACACATTTAAAGAAGAGCATCCAGGTGACAAAGAGGATGTTGTTAGGTTACACAATTCACCTTATAATTATTAATGGAGTTTAAGTGCAAAGGCAAAGACAAACTTTATATCATCCATTATAAAGGATGGATATCCATTCTAATACCACAGGTATTAGCCCTGCCTGCCTCTTAGATAAATTTAGAGATCTTATCCATCTTTTAAAACCTTTCTTTTTCCATATTTTTCCAGTTTGGCTGCAAATCAAATCACAGTTGCTCGAAGTGCTGAGTATAGAAGAGAGACAAGACTTTGCTTCCTCAGCCTGGCTGCACAATTAACCCCAAAGGCACCAAAAAAAGGCTCAGCCCCCAAAGCTGTGTCCAGGGGAAAGGGGGTCCCTCCTCCCAGCCCCAGTTTTCTGGGATAACAGCAAACAGCTTGGAAAAGGCACAGAAATATTTCAGGGAAATATTCAGCCTTTGCTTCAGCGCTCCTGTGAAGATGCTGATTACACGAGGAGGAGCAAAACACACGGGAAAGGGGAAGTTTGGCCGTGTACTGCTCGACCCAAAATTTAATTTTATTTCTTAAATTATTGCTTCAAAAAGAATTTTAAAATCCTTGCCAGCTTTCAGATGTGTACCCTGCTCACCCAAAGGGATCATGGATACACTAAAGCATCTTTCTTACCACAAGGTGGCATCTTCTTATTTTTATATGAAACATCTGAATATTTACATAATTTGAATAATTTTTGACACCTGAATGTTTCTGATTTTTTTTTTTTTGTGACAGCCATTTAACATCTGTGCAGATAGCCAGTGATGGTGTTAGACTTCTCCACACAAATGCTCCTGGAAGTTCCTGTGGCTGCTTTTCATGGAGCTGTTCACAGCCACCACACATACACTGAATTCCCTCCCCAACGTGCTGACAACACTCCCAGGAACCCACAAATACCCCTTGAAAATTCCAGGGCAAGCCAAATTAAGAATTTACAGCACGTGTTCAAAATGCTGAGCTTTCTCCCCAAACTGCTATTGAAAGAGCACATTACTGGATATCTCAGCATGCAGATAATTTAAAATATAACACAGAAACCCACTACAGCCAGGGAACTTTACACTCCAGACTCTGTAACATAACTCAAACCAATTCTACAAACACAGGAAAATACATAAAAAGCATCAGCAGGGTTTTGTTCAAATCTGCCCAGATCACTACTAATAAAACCCGTATGAGAAGTAAAAAGGGAAAAGTTTAAAGCCTGTCTCTAACAACTTTCATTTTGCACAGTCACTGGTCTCCTTCCAAAGGTGAAGATTTGCAGCTCATCAAGAGCACAATGTCCAGTGACAATGTTCAGCTGAACACAAGCTGGAATTACTGCACAAAGTGAGAAACCAGAGCACTGAGTTCCCATCACAGAGCTCCATCTGACCCTGCTGCTCTCAACTTGCTTTAAAAGCAAAAGAGAAAAAAGGAGATTTTTATTTTTAAAATACTTCAAGTTCATTTAACATGATCCCAGATCTGCTGATTCAACTGCAAAGCTGCTGGTGACTTCCAAAGGCTGTGAACTCGGGCTCCTGTCCCATAGCTAAGAGAAGTTTACCTTGCACAGTACACCACAAAGTGACAGAAATTTCATGCCAAATCTTTTCCAGGATGCAATTCAAATTTAATGCTTCTGAGATGTTTCAGAAATTCTTCTCTGCTTCCTCAAATTGCTCCTAACTACAAACTTTAATCTCACATCTCTCATCTATCGCTAAGTTCAGGGTCTTGACTTTATCTTTTAAAAGAAAATTGGCTTGGTTCCTTAATTTGAGACAATTTATGTCAGAGAAATTTTAATTTTAGATGCTTGATTGTGAAATGAAGGTTTTTGAGTTAAATGGAAGAATTTTCTCCTTTACAGCAAACAGTTTCTAGGCACAGTAATTCTGAATGGAGACACTTCTCCACTGGAGATGAGCATTAGAATATTTCTAAACCTGATTCTTCCCCCACTCTTTAAGGAAAGTATGGGACACATATTTTTGCTTCCCATCTGCTGTCAGTTTTGCCCTTTGTGTCCCACCTGAGACCCCATCCAGGAGGTGGATGTGCAGATCCTGCTTTCCTCAACTGGGAATGAGTAACTTCCCTTGACAGCAGAATCAGGGATCTGTTTAGAGCAGTGAGACTGGCCTGCAATCAGCTACAAACACAAATGAAGCAATAGCTCCTGCCATTACGTTTATTCCCAATTATTTGCAGCTGCAAAAACATACAGACAATATTTTTCATGCACAAAATGCCATTTTTGGCCCCAGACAAAAATCAGGTCCTATCTCTTATCAACTGTTCTGATAAAGCTTTCAGAAATCAAGTCCTAGAGCACTGAACTCATGTCTAGCAGACCATCTGCAAATCAAATTATTTCCAAAATTATCCACTGAAGGCCCTTCTCACTTGGAAGAGACAGGTATGATTATTGCTTCTAAGGTTACCTGAGAGCTGAAAAGAAAGAAACTCCCCACTCCTGAGTGCACAAGCAATGGGTGCTTGTACAAACACACTACAAATGACACAGCTCCACCTCAAGTAGAAAACAACTTGTCAAACCTGGAGAAAACTCCTGAGGGAATTTTAAAGGGTATTCCTTTACAACTAACTAGCCTGTAAAAATTTCTTAGTTTTGATCTAATGGCAAGTAAGTAAGAATAAAAACAATCCTGTGCAGTATCACTAAGCAGTTCTCTCGATGTTTGGAGCCAAAACAATCAAGGGGACAGTTGCATAAATGATCTTTTCTAGTTCCAGTGGAGCTGCTGTAATTTAGGAGCTGGAGCTCTGGCCTTACACAGGAAACATCAGCACAAAGCCCAATTTCACTTTACTCAACATGATCTTACTGGTAATTTTCTTTGTCAGAAAATGTCTTGATTTGTGTGCAGAAGATAGAAATTGAGCAACTGCCCAGGTGTTTGAAGCACAGGAGGTGACATCCTCGAGTACAGGACTTGGCTCATGGCTTCAGTCTCTTCTGGGCTATTAATTAATGCTTAGAAAGAGAAATGCCACCAACAAAATAGCTCAGGGGCAAAATCCTCTGTGCTGGAGTGACAAGGAGGATTATTGGTGCCTCTCCTGGACAGGTGAAATCAGCCCTCCATTGGACACCAGCTAGCCTAGCAGAGAAACTGTGACAATTCAAAGTATTAAACTCCTCTTGTGTATTTTACTCTTCAAATAGATAAATTCTAGATAAATTCATGTGGCTCAGTCAGTTCTGCTCAGAAACTGGGGACACCCCACAGAGCACACAGGTATTTGTTGGTCCTCACACCCAACTTACCTTCACCCTTCTGTATCTGAGAGCTTTCCCTGAGCAGCACAACCAACCCTCAAAGAGCTCCTGGTCCAGCAGCATCTCTGCTGCTATCACCACATCTCCTGCATTACCTTGAGCTCTTCTGCTTTATACCATAATTTAACAATGTCAATTAAAAAATGGGGTACTTTCAGTTACCACAGCTCACGTGCAAGACTCTGTTGTTATTTCACCTTACACAGCAGCACTGAAGGAATTCACAATGCCAATATGCTTTGTGTTAGCAGCTGGCTTTTCCATGGCAGCTTTCTCAAGCTACCTCTCCATGAATTGCAAGAGAGGTATCAATAATTTCCAGCTAAATCAATACATTTTGCCTAGAAACCAGAGTTCTTCCACATGTTAGTATAAGAAAATGAAAAGCAGATCTTTTATTTTGGGCTTCTCTGTTATTCTCATAAATAAGTGGAGCAGACAGCCGACATCTCCTTCTAGTTCTCTCCACATTTCCTTTAATTTATCAATGCAAAGTTATTTAGCAGAGAGTCATTAATAGAATTTCTTCAAAGAGAGAAACATTATTAGATATGTTAAATCTCGACAACGTTGCTTCACAGCTGTAGCCATGGATTTTTTAGGCATTAATTGAACATCTGTGCAGTTTAATTAATTTGAACAAAATGCAACAGGGAAAAAAAAAAAAAAAGGCAACAGTAGGTACTGTTGAATTCAAGGAACTAATTTTAGTTTTCCAAACTTCCTCAAATAATGGTTCTTTTATGTCCACATCAGAGCCTCAGCAGAGGTTATTTATCATGTGGCCACATGCACAGGGCGAGGCTGATGCACCTACACACCTGCAGCAGTCAAAGGAGCTGCCTAAAGTATCCAAGAAAAGTGCAAAAGGATTGTCTTGTTCTCTCCTTGAGCACCCAAAAAAGATCAAATTTGTATTTTGTACCAAACAGAACGTAGGCCTGCTGCACACACAATCTGGAATTGTCAGCCACAAGTGATGCCACACAAGACAAACTTGTATCTACAGTTAGGATCACACCATTTACATCAATCCTGAAGGAAAAATAGGAGCATTTTCTGCACAAATGATATGAACTGGGTGAAGGTGAGACTTCTGAGTCTTTGGAGATCTCCTTTAACAGCTGCTGGTCTGAGGGATGACACTCACTGACGAGTTTAGCTGATTAACCTGTGAGGAACATTAAAAGTGCAAAGAACCTGTAGAAAGCAACTCATTCCATAGTCCCTGAGTGCACTGGAGTTTCCTCCTCACAAAGACACATCACTGTTCATACTGCACCAAAGCATTATTGCTTGTTACTCCGCAAAACATTCCAGGTACTACTTCAAATTAGAGGGGGGAAACAAAGGTGCCAAGAAAACCCAAATTTTAAGATGGATTAAAGCATGGAATACCATAACTCCAAAGCTTTCTGTTGAATCAAATAACCATAACTACTGGGGACTATTTTGAAACACCTTTTACAGTGTTGGGACTATTCAATGTCATGTTTGAATCACCCTGAGGCTGTTTGGGTTTTCTGTTGTGTTGCTGTCCGTGAGAATAAAACTCCCTGGCACTTTCCCAGGCCAGGATGCATTGGAATAAACCCTGGGCTGGCCTTTGACTGGCACTAGGATGCCAGATTCCAAGCAGGTAAGAAGTTTCCCCACACACACTGCCCGTGTTCAGCTGCTCATAATCTGCAGCACTCACAATTTATCATCGAAGCCGGAGCCTCACTGCCAACTTATCAAAGTGGCCACTGGATGCATCTGATCAAGTCTGAGCATCTGGCTCTTCCCTGTTCCTGACATTAGCACAGACAACAGAATCAGTGGACTATTGAATGCAATTACAGTAAGCGAGACAGACAATAAAGATTGATAGCGCCTTCTCTTTTTATCACACACAAAACTAGTGGGGGTTAAAGCTTCGCCTTGAGCTGCCTTCATTTAACAATGATTGAAAATATGCAATTGTGATGGTAAAACACTGCAGCCTGTACCACTTCATTTACTGGACACATTATCAAATTAAATGAAAAGTGAACTGCCAAAAGCAACAGTTATTATATATTAATGATGAATATTTACTTAGCATTGTTCACAAATCACACCGAGAACAGAATCCTTCTTGTTATCTTCTTTGCAGGCTACAGATGAGTAGTTTAACATTTCCATGTTTACGTTAAATCTTCTGTCTACAAATCTCGAAATTCAGACATGTGCGAATGGTTTTGTGACTATCCATGTGGTTACAAACGTGTAATTAATAAAATGCTCCAGCAGTAAATGAATCCTAATTGCTGCAGGGATTCTTTACCTCAAATCACTGTTGGTATTCTTGAAAATATTTCACTAACCAAAGAAACTACAGAAAATTTGTATTTTGTTTCCAGCAGCCTTTTACTTGGTGGGTTGTGTGGTGTACAACAGCTTCCAACAAATGGAAAATCCAGGAGAAGCCAACATCGTGGATTTATCACCATCCATCTGTTGTATGGGATTTCAAACTGGTTACTGGTCTTTGGTTACTGCTAAAAATATGTGTTACATTGGGAGTGCACTGATAAGAAAGCAGAGTTTTGCAATGATTATTTTGCTTTGAAGTTTAAATCCTTGTTTTACAGGAGCCATGCTAACAACAACATTCCTGCCTCAAATTACAGCCAAATCATGTGCCAGTGGGTGCCAATAATCTATGGAATGACAGAGCTGATCACTTCATGGATACACTCTAGTTTATATTGATTTTTAGTAGTAGATAAACCAAGAAATTTCTTTATCAGAGTGTCATGATAGCATTTATACCACACAGAAATTAAGAAAAAATGACCTTTTCTAAAACCTCAAAATTGAACAAAACAATAACTATGCTGTCAGTACTGCTAAAAAAAAATTAATTAAAAAAAAAAAAACAACAACATATATCTCTGGTCAGTTTTAGATCAACTGCAATAAGGCAGTAGATGGACAACATGTGGTGCTGGTACTGCTGGGTTTGGGGTTCCATATCCCACAAATGCAAACATCTGGTCCTTGTCAGGCACTGATATCCAGGCTGGCAGATTCTGGTGATGTGAAGAGCTCTGCTTGCTCTAGAGAAGATTTTGATGCAGGCACTAATGTCTGTGTGAGTGGCATGGTGACATACACGAGCCTAAATGACCAAACTGAAGTTTAAATAAAAACAGCAATTGGCTTTTTTGCTCTATGTGCAGCCCTGGGTAGGAAAATACAGCCATTCCTAAACATTCACTAATCCCTGAGCTGTATTCTCCCAATTTTCCTTCTTTTTTCAAGTGAACCAATTACATTCCAGGAATTTGATTTTTACAAATTGTTGCTGTAAAGGCACTGTGGACTAAACAATACAAAAGAAGAAAACTGAGGAAAGAAGTTTGTTTTTTCTGGCCATATGCTGGCGTATAAACAATAAAAGTGACAAACACACAAATATGCCACAATGGAAGACTATGTGCAGATCCCACGCAGTAAATTGAAAAAGCAACATGCTGCATGGTTCTGTTTAACAATAGTGCAAAAATAACTGTAGGAAACTCTGGCTAAGGCGGCCCACAGACAGTTTTGGAAGGGAGGCATCAATTGACAAACTACAAGTAGAACAAATGAATTATCATAAGCCTACTGAAAACAGGAAACCAAGGACTCTTCTATTTTCAAATGACATTTATTATCACTCCTCCCCCTCCCCTTTTAAAGCAGAAAACAAACCTAAATTTAACCAAAATTTTTTCAAGAAACACAATCATTTTATTATGTTCCCATTTGCTGGAAGTATCAAGAGAAACATTAAGTAGAGATTTATTTTTTTTCCATCTAAACCATTTTTTCCATTTGAATCCCCATAAAAAGAAACAATGATCCATTGCATAAATCAAGAGAAGTACTGAAACTTGGTTTGCCATGATCATTTTTTGTTGTGCCACGCCACCTCACGCCCCTCATCAAGCAGAGGACAGCAGTGAACGCTGTGGTTTGTCCCACTGCTGCTGCCAACAGAGAAATGGCATCAAATTGTCCATCTTTTCCTCACTCAGGTATCCCCTTGCCATATCCAGACACCAGTAATTATGCAACTCATAAAACATAATGGCTTTGAGATGTTGCTCTGCTCTGCAAACAGGTTTAGAAATGCCAAAGTCACTGCAGGGAGAAGAGGAACGCACCGCAGGCTGATCCTCACGTCCTCAGAAAGCTGGGCTGGGTGTGAGGTGCACTCAGGTACAGCTGAAGGCCTTCACAGGAGGCTACAGTACTCCCCTGGGATTTTATTTTGGAAAATAAAGCTGAACTGATAGTCACAGGGGAAAAAAAATACCAAACAAAACCAAAGTTAAAAATTCTAACCTTGATCAGCCTGAAGTCAGGGAGGAGCTGACAGCTCTGCTCATCCATTAGGGAAAGGCACAGACCCCACACCTCAGGGAGAATCATTTTTAGAGCTGATCAATTGCATCACAGTCACAAGAATCAACAAGTTTAGATATAGATAAAGCAAATGGAGATTCTGATTTTCACAAAAGCTGTGCTTTACATTTCCATATTCCTCCAATGTATTTCAGTCAAGATACTGTCCAGCTGCCTCATATTTCAACAAGACAGGAATAATCGAGTCAGACATGTACCAGAGTCACTGGAGTGGAGAGATTCTGTCGTCTAAGGTCTCTGAAGAGCAATCAACCTTTTTCTTTTTTCTCTCTCATTTTGCCATTGTGTTGTGTCAAATAAAACCAGAAGAACAAGCCACCAAACCCAAGAGTGAAGTCCCACTCGCTTTCCTCCAAGAGAAGCACAGTTCCCAAACCACCCTGCTGCACTGTTCCCATGAGCCTAGTGTGCTCTCCTTTCTCCAGGAAAGGCAGGAGCATTATTGCCCAAACCCAGGAGTGTGGAATGGCAGTGCCACCACACATGTCCACACAACAGTAAGATACTGATGATTTTAGTACCCTCTAAATAAGAGAATTTGCTCCCTTATTTTAAAATATTGCCGTGTGACAATGGACTAGGTCACACAGCCAAAATACTATGTGAAAAATAGAATAAGAAAATATTCCAGTGTATATTCCTGACCACTTTAGAGCCTAAACCTACTGATCCAAGCACAATGCTCTGAATCCCCGCTGAACTCTGACACAAACCTTTGCTGTGGCATCAGACAAGAAACCCAACACCTTGTCTGCATCTGCCTAAACAATGCTGTAATTTATTCATTGCTTTAAAAACACCACAGGTAATAATCCTTTATCCACAAATATCACGAGTTTGGGGAAAGAGCTAGTTTCAGCCACTTTGTCAGAGGCATGAAATAGGCAATATCATGCAAGATGAGAAATGTGAAAGGAGTATTTAGTGAGGAATGGAAAAACTGCTGTTGTCTAACATAAAAAGGTCCAATGTGGTCATGCTTTAATATTTCCCAAAAGCTAAATCACGTTATTCTGAGAACACCTTCAGCATCATCCCATCCCAGTCAAAAACTAATTTCATTTTTTGCGATGTCACAAGAAAAGAAACGGCCTCGGTATGGAATATGCAAAATATAAACTTGATAAATTCTGAAATAGATTCTTATCATCTACCTGATTTAAAACCAGTTTCTTGAAAAACACTTAACTAAGCCTTTACTCACACTTTTAAAAACTCAAGTCTGAAACAGACACAGAGAAGGTTTGGGTCACTCAGCCTGTCCACCTCTGAGACCAAAAAGGTTCGTAAGTGAGACCAAAAAATACAATTGCTCACAGTGATAAGAACTTCACAGGTATTTAGAGGGTGACTGGATTGCAACAAAATCCAGTGCAGGACATCTGTTCACTGAACCTCACACCTCATCATGGTGGCTTTTTTATTTGCTTGTTTCTGCCCCTCCTGTCATTCTAAGTCATGGTCACATTTTGTGAGCATCTTGAAGAGTTCATTACAGCTGTGCTGGGCCTCTTCAGCAGAGGCAATAAGGGAAATGCTCTGTTTCATGGTGGTTTTGAATCAAATCTTGTCCTTAGTGAGTGTCCAGAGCAGAGAGATGCAAAAGTCTCTCTTCTCTTAAGGCATTTCAGTGAGAGCAGGCAGGTTTTGTAGGCACCCTCCAAAACCCACTGGGAGGTCAGAATTTTCCTTTGGAGATCCCTGTCTCCCTTTATTGACTGCAGAGGAGTTCCAGCACAGCTCATCTCCTATTTAGACACCTTGAACAAGGATCTAAGGCCAAGAAGGAGGGTCAGGATCCTGCAGGAAAAGCCACAAAACAGGACCAGGTCTCTGGCAGCTGTCCCACACGAGCTGGAGCTCAGCGCTTGCGCTGCCAACATTTCAATTCCACGTGTGTGAAAAAGGGTGAGATCCCTGCCCCAACTCACAAGGGCACAATAAACACATTAATGATTATTATGCCCCCTGAAAATATGGTAATGAAGGTTGGAAGTATGAGCAGCACCATCAGAAATGTTCCTGTGCACCGAGTTCCACTTACCAGCTCTCTCTGCTGTGCAGATCTTCCTTGGGCAGGGATCCTGGGGCAGAACCTGGAGTGATCCTCGGCCTGAGCCCACCAGAGCTTTGGAGCCTGGGCTGGGCTGTGCCCCTCCAGGGGCACCCATGGGACTCTGCTTGGCAGGACATCCACAGAGGATGGTGGCAGATGCTTCTGGTTTATTTCTTTAATTATGTTTCACATGCTCTGTGATTTCTCAGTCTCCTCAACTGCTAAATTCCATTACCACCTCCACTGCCCGAGCAGTCCCCTTGGCACAGCAAACACAACTTCCAGAGGGGACCTAAGGGACACCAAGCCCTGAGTGCAAAAGTCTTTGGTGATGACCCTGCAGCGTCCCCTGCTCAGCTTCTTCAGATGAGCACGAGCAGGAAGGCAGAGCCTGCTCTCCAGCCCCAGGAAACAATTCCTTAACAGCCTTACAAGTGACATTTTCCACCTCTTTCCCTGCACCATGGCACATAAGGGAGGGTGTTGTACCCCATGGTATCACTTTTCCTCATCAAGCATTTAATAGCAAAAGAGTGCCATTTAAATTCTGGAAAAATTCTAATTTTAATTAACACTGAGATGGAGCAGGCAGTTAGAACAGGTCCCCCTTCTCAAGACTCTGATTTGAGCTTGAATGTGAGATCAGTGAAGCTGTAGAGCACACTGATAGGAAACTGAGAAAAAGAAGGAAAATGGCAACTACTGGACTGTTCTTTACTCAGGACTGAAAAATCAGGCACATAAAATTGGTGAAAAATAACTGGTTTACAGCTAAAAGCACAAACAGAGGAAATCTTTACTGGGGGCAAAACAATAATGTCAGCATTACCTTAGAAATGCCTCAGCCCTCCTTCAGTCCCAAGATCTCTTCAAAGCAGCTGGTTCAGGCTCTGGAAATTAAAATAATAATAATAAAAATACAATTAAGATGAAAAAAATTATTATAATCATTCTTAAATCTTATTAAAAGGGCCAATAAAAGATGTTTTTCTCTTTCCTGCAGCCCCACATGTGCCCAAGAAAAGGAGACAGAGCTGCAGGAGGGACACCTGGACATTTGGAGAGCCCTGAACACAGCAGCAGAGGGGCATGGTTGGCTCACCAAGAGATAATTGCTTCTTCCCTCTCCTCCTTAAATGTGATAAAATATACATTATTTAAAAATTAGAGACATTTAGGGTAACAGCCCTCCAAATACACAGCATTTATTCCTTCTTTCATTGCCCACAGTTTATGGCATTGTCTGGTTTTGGGTGTGCTTTGCTATTTTTTTCACTCCTCAGTTTACTCAGTATAAGGCTTGCACTGATCTCATCAATAAGAAATGAATTTTGGTAACTTTCAAAACCACTATATTATTTTTCCTTTTATTTGTAGTGAGTTTTTCTTCTCTCAGTGGTATTACTGCAATAAGTCAGTCATTATTTCTTTATGTTTTCCCTCCTTTCTTTAGTATTTCATTTCCCTTTACAGCACATCTCGTGATCACAAAGAAAACAGAGACACTTATTTCTTTTAACAGTTGAAATTGCTGCAAGTGATTTAACTGTCATTTAATCTGATTCCTCTCTTCTGTCTGTGGAGAAATATGTTTAATGTACTGGAAATTATGTTAATAAGAAAAAGCATTATCTCATTTAATGAAATAAATATACAAATATTTCAAAATAAAATAAAGAGGCAATCTTCACTGAGGAAAAAATGTCTCTTATGGTTTGCATAAAATAAACAAATGAGAAAAATTAATGAATACATTGAAATATACTGACAAAAATTATGCCTAAACTCAAAAGGGAAAAAAAATAAAGAAGGTGACTGAATTGCATCTCACCTAATCAGATGCTCTTTGAGACAACACAGAAGGAAGCTCAAAGGATCACAGTACAAATTATTTTTTTAAATGATGTTTTTACCCTAGGCTAAACTTCTCTCCCCTCCTTTTAAAATCCCTCAGTTTCCCTGCCTTTTTTTTTTTGTTGCTGTTTTATTTTCTTCAATTGGCATCAAAATAATATTTATTGTTTAATGACTGCAATTGCTTCATCCTTTAATTATCTTTGATCCTGTGCCACAAAACATATTTAATTTATGGCAAAGAACTTTGAGCCCCTCTGATTTAGTTAATTGTAACAATCAATAACTCTGCTTCTAAGCTTTCCCATTCTGAAGGCTGTAACTAGCATGCACTAAGGTTAAACAAATATTGTTAGTGGGGAGAGAAAAACTTGTAGCAATTATGTAATAAAAGCATGACCACTGCAACAGAAACACATAATTAGCGATTTAATTACAGACATCAAAACAAACTAAAGATGTCAATAAAAAAAAAAAAATCTCCTGTGACAAACTGATTTCATTTCCCTGTTCTGCAATTCTAGATCTCAGTGTATTTCTCTCTGTTTTCTTGTTTTCCAGAAATCAAGAGCTCCAAACCCAAAGAAGAGACTGGCTGCCATCCGTTGGGGTGTGCCTGTGGTAGGAATTTGATGAAATCCTGGGATCACTTTCTCACTGGCAGAATCAGTGCCTTCACTGCATCCCACAGTGGATTTTTTTAACTCCCCTTTGAAAGGGCCCAGCAGTGCTGAGTGTGCCAAATCCCTTGGGGAGCTGCAGTCATTTGTGTCACGAACCTTCTCAAGGCATTTTCTAAGTGCACCAGTTTCTGTCTCTGCTTCCCCACTCCTCTCAAAGTGCTGTGGATCATAACAGCTCCGGCTCAGCCACTTCTGCTATCCGGAATAACCAGCCAGAGTGTGATGTGGAGAGATCTCAAGTGGTTTTCTCACTTGAAATCCAGAGTTTTACTTTCCTACAGTTCTTCTTTCAGTTTATGGGTTTGTGAGTGGGAATTTGAGCAGGACAGAAGTTGTGCAGTGAAGGATTTGGGTCAGTATTAAACAGGTCACCTTTTCATTTTTAAAAAGTACCTAAAAATCCTTACAGTGAAATTCTAAGCCTACCAAAGTCAGAAACAAAACTCCCACCAGTTTCAGTGGGGATTTCAACCTGTGCTTGTGGAGGTTTATTCCTGAAACACCACAAATCCAGATTCACCACCCCTGACAGAAATCTTCTATCCTGAGGGCCTGCACCTTATTTATCTGGATTGGTGGCTCAAGCTGATTTTAACCATTGCATGAGATGCAAAACAAATCCTAGAATGGTTGCTCTCAAGTGTAGCTTATCATCCATGTAAAACAATAATCCACTTAAATAAATTTAGAATCACTATTTTCTATACATATATATATAAAAAACCCAGACTCTGTGCAAACACCAGAATTTGTTTTTAATTATATACTTTCTTTTCCTGCTAAATTTCAACTCTACAGAAAACATTCCCTACAGTTTTTGTGATCGGGGTTTACAGAAATATTCAGGAGAGAATAACCCATCATATTCACAGCTTTATATTTCTAATTCGAGGTTTACCAACATCTAAAAAGAAAAAGCTAAACCCCATTGTAGTTCTTTTATAACTAGAGTGAAGAGTGGTCGGCAGTACAAATGAATTAGGAAATTATTCTCCTGCTGGGAAAAAAATATGGCACTGTTTATATGCAGAAATGGCTCCAAAGTGCTCTGGGTTGGACCCACAAATGTGGCTCCGGGTTATACCCATAAAACCAAGTTGAAAAATTATAATAATCTGATATATTCATCTTGCAACAATACTTAAGGGAGCTGGATCAAAAGAGTGGAAGCATTGACATTTTTTATTTCAATGTCTTTTGAGTGATCAAAAGACTATTGACATGAACAAACCATCCTGTCAAGTTACAAAGAAAGAACCCCAAAATCTCTTTCTAAAAAGGTGTCTGTTTTTAAACTTGCATCTGAAAAAAACCCTGTAAGCTCTGCCTGACACAAACCTGAATATTTTCCCATTTGAGATTCTGAAAGACAGACATCCTTTTTTCAAAGGATACTTTTACAGCAAAAGCTTAATGTTTTTAAGCAAAATCGAGTAAATCAAAGTCCCTAAAATCAACACCTTCTTTTGTCTTCTTTTTTTCTAACACCTTTGTCTCTTTTCTGATTTCTTATTCTATTCTTGACAGTAAAAAAACGATGGAAGGAGACAGCAAAGCTACTTAAGGTGGTATTCAGCAATACATTTGACTCCAAGGAGTTTTTTTTTCACTGAACACACTCAGTATCCTGAATTTCAGCCACCTTGCACATTTAGCTTTCCTTGTTTTAAGGTTAAATCCAGATGAAATCAAACCCAGGACTTGTTCCTTTCATGTGCAGAGGAGAACTACAAATAGAGCCCTTTTCTACCCATGGTGTGAATAAAAATAAAACCTCTTCTCTGTGGTTACATCTTCCATCATGTTTTGGGATCCATAAACTTGTCAAGAAAAAGGAAGGCACAGACAGATCCTCACAAGAACATCTCCAACTCGGAGAGCTGAGTATCTTCCAGCCCATCCCAGGGTCTAGAAGACATGGATGTCATGAGAAGTGTCCATGTGGGATCTGCAGAGAAATGAGCTCTGGTTCCTCTGGAATCCTGAGGCTTCCCACTGCACAACCTGTGCAGGAATTCACTGATCCCACCTAACTCCATGGCCAGGGCCACACAGATCCAATGCTCTGTGCCTGTTGCCAGAGGCAAAGGGGAAGCTGCTGGTGCATCTTCCAAACCTTTTGGCTGAAGACATTCCTGCAACACCCTCTGCAGCATCCCTGAGGAGCCTGGCAGCTGAAAGGAAAAGCTAATAGTGTCTTCTGTACTTCTGAAGTTCCTCCTGCCTCTTTCATGTAATTCCTTTAGCCTATTATCAGTCTTTTAAACATATTTGAATCTATTTGATTTTTTGCATTTTCTCCCTCTGTTCCTTTAATGAAAGGAATTAATTTATATACCTTTGAAGAGCTCTCTGCTTTCCCACAATGAAATTAGCTGGTTTTGCCTCAAAATGGGAGTCAGAATTCACCAGCCTGAACCTCAGGAACGTGCACAAATACTGAATCTAGAAAAATCAAGTAGGTGCCTGAAAGCACAAAATGGAAATGCATCTCTTTGAGCAGAAATGCAGAATTTCAATGCCAAACCATGAATGGCTGCACCTCTTCACCCAACCCTTTTATTATTTGGTTTTGTGTTTGTATTTCTTGAAGCACAGATTTTTGCAAATTACATTGTATCACTTCCATCTACTCCATCACTAACCCAGCAACACTGAAACACTGATAATATACTGGAAATATCTGAACTACAGAGAATTTAGAAATAGGAGGAAGAGTATGTGGTGCCTTAGCTTTGCACACCCAGTTTGGTTTGGTTATGCAGACTGCAAATATTGTTCCATTTGATTTATATCAAAGACAGTGTTTTTAACCAACTCCACAGAGCTAAAGTAGGAACCTGTGCCACATACTTTATTTTTAAATTCCTCCCCCTGTTTGTCAACAGCGACAATTGATAGCAGACATCTCAAAACACCTCCAGCATCCTTGATAGAAGAGATCTTGATACCTGACTATCAAACTTGTACAGAAAGCATTCTCAATGATTTGAGAGTGAAAGCAAATGCAAGACACAGCTGAGACCATTGACAGAAGTCTGGCCTCTATTAGGAAGCTATTTGTTATTTGCTGCAGAATTCCACATGGATTTATTAAATTGTGACAATTTCAGCACAAGCCATGATACACCTCTATAAATACATAAATGAATAAATATTGGGGAGCTTTGTGCTTTCTTGTTCTCCACAGAACTCGTGGTCACGTTGAAATTCCTGGAGACTTCACACTTGATCCTTCAAGACCTCTGGGTTTGTGTTGCAGCAGCTGCAAGGGCAGCCAGCGTGTCTGTGTGATTCAGCACTGACAAGAGGAGCTGCAGACACCTCATCATCCTCCAAGAATGTCCCCCATAAATGAAAGCAGAAGAAACTCTCCACAGCTTATTCAGCCCCAAACACATGAGTACATGAACAAGACAGATGCTCTCAACATGAGTAACAACAGAGTTCCTGCTCTGCCAAACGAGCTTTTGTCCTTCCTTATCATTCTAACAAGTCAACCTGGGAAACCATCTGCAAAGCTGAGAACAAGCAGCAATTTTTTGGTGAAATATGTTAAAAATCACTTCCTAGCAGCTTTGGAAGGAACTAGACATATTTATCACAGTGCTTTCCAGGTAGCCCTTTTTAGGGATCTACACTTGTGCAGGAAACTTTTCAGGTCACAAAAACAGCTGAAACATCTAAATTTAGGGAAGTTGTCAGACATGGAAGTCTGGAGACTTGTAAACGTCCCTGTTTCCAGGTTTGCATGAAACTCAGCATCCCCTGCTTCTCATCCTCATGGAAATTACAAGCAGATACATTTCTTTGTGCTGTCTCCAGCACATCTACACCTGAACATTCCTCGCTGCAACCCAATGAAAAGGTGCTAACAAATAAAATTAGATGTTTTCAGGCTCCAAACAGTGTTCAGCACCAGTCCCAGTGAAATAGTACAGAAAGGTTAAGGAAGATTTTTGCCCTCAGCATTATTTTTGGCCTTTTTTTAAGTTGACTTTCATGAGATACACATGGCCCATTGTTGGCTGATAAAATTAGAACATCAGAGATAGCCTAACTAGAATGCAATTTATCACTGTAATATTCCAGTATATAGAATTTCTATTCCTTAAATAAACATATTTCTTTAAAGTGTCAACACAACCAAGAAATCTGATCTCCTAGACAATATTCCAGGCTTGATGTATTTTTATTGCTCCCCAGTAATGAAGTTTTAACTCTTGATATATTCCTGCTATTTAACTGCCATTTCAACAAAACTAAAATGATCCATTTCTGAAGTTGGTTGAGGCAGAGCCCTGACATTGTGCAAAGGAATGTGCCCAGGTGTTCTCCCTGGAAGCTCCCACCATAATGCTTCACTGACAGGGGAGAGGAGCTGCAAGAATAAAGAACAGATTTAAATGCATAACACAATCGAGGCCATAAATTCGTTCTGCACCAGTTGCACATGTAAATAAGGGGCACTGAGTAACTTTTTTTCCTGTATTTGCAGTTTGTGGAGTGAGTGCTGGTCCTCTGTAAAGCACCCATGTGGTGGGAATGGCACTGCTCTGTCACACTGCAGCGAGTTCCCCTCACAGCCACTCCAGATTTAGCCATGATAACTTCTATTCAAAGTTACCACTGCAGAAAGAGATTTGAATGAACAACTTCTATCACATTTATACTTGTCATTTGGGATTAGCTAATCCCACATCAACTCTGTACATAATATATAATTGCATATCAACAATATCAGCCTGGAAATGTGTCTCACTTCTTCCAGCAGTTTCCCAAGTTAAGCATTTCTGTCCTGCTAATGAACCCTTTGTTCCAGTGGATATGATTCTGCCAGGAATTTAATGCATGTAAATGTAATGACATAAGAGCATTACATAAGCACTCTCCTACAGGAGTTGATACAGTACAGAATATAATGAAGCCAGACTATAAATGATGCATATACCTGCAAGGGAAAAAGAGCCTTTTTTCATTTAGTGAATCTCTATAAATAACAACGTGGCAAGAAATGGTTTCAAGTGCTTCAAAATGTTTGGTGAAAGGGATCAATCGATGTGCTGCTGAATTGTTAAATAGAAAGGAAAAAGGCAGCTAAAAGATTAGAAGGTACTTCCAACTTTCCAAGAATTTTAAAGCGAAAAGCTGTAATAAAAATCCAGAAAAACAGCTGCATTCACGCACCCCATCCTGCATTACAGAGTGTTCTTGCTACTTCTTCTTTCACATTCTGGATCAAAGGCACCTGCAGCAGGAACTGGAACATCCAGGACCAGATCCTGAAGTTGTTCTCCTCAGAACACTTCCCTTGACATCAGCTGGCTCAGTGGAGTCACAGCAGGCAAAT
The DNA here is from genome assembly GCF_030490865.1 of Poecile atricapillus. NCBI lineage: Eukaryota > Metazoa > Chordata > Aves > Passeriformes > Paridae > Poecile > Poecile atricapillus. The sequence continues at coordinate 114,302,942 of NC_081251.1, forward strand.
ATTACCCTCCACAAGGAATGAAACAACTCTTGCGGCTTTTTTAATGCTCCAAATAGAGGAAACTCAGCAATCTTTATGGAATAATATCTGAATGAAATTCTTCCCTTGTTGTCCTTCTCTCTCCCTCCCTTTCACTGCACAGCTACCTTGAGCAGAGCAGGACAAGGTGAAGCTGCACCCAGCTCTGAGCTGCAGCAGCAGCTGGGCAATCAACAACTGGTCCCCAATCAAAGATTCCATTTGTTCGCATTTAGAGAACCCAAAAGAACAACTCTTCACTTACATAAGTCCTGACTTCACCTAAGATGAGGCTGTAATTCCAAGTGCACTTCCTAAAACATTCTGAGCCGGGGTTATTTATGTTATCCTGAGTAAGAAGTGCTCCTCTTGTCGCATGTATAAATAAAATAGTGTATAAGCAGACGCCGAAGTGTCTCTATTTTGCATACAACCGCCTCCCTATTTTCCCCCCATCGACTTTGTGTTTGACAGAAGGAATTTCACCTCTGCCCACTCCTTCTCAGGCTGGTATCAGTGAACTCAAGGCAAAGAATCCACAAGTGCTGACTTAAATTGAATTATGTTACAGAAATTCTTTCTGAATTTTGAATTTCTCAAAATTTACTGCAGGAAGATGCAAAACATATTTCTGAGTATCAGCAAAAAAAATTATATTGAAGATGCTTCATTTTTTTTTCCTTTTTTATTTTGCCAGAGTTTAAGCCAAACATTTGATATCTTTGAATATGGTAAGCCAAAACTCTGGAAATAAAACTTGCAGAAAAAGTCCGGTTGTATCACAAATTAAACCAAACTAAAGCAATATTAAGGTGTAATTTAAGACCTTCAAAGTGAGGGAGCTCAGACTGAGGGCTCTTACTTAGTGAGAAAGGTGTGTTAGTACAATTATTATCTTTTTGTTCTTCCAAAAGTATTTAAGAAAAGAAGCAAATAACGTCATGGAAGTTCTGTTTGGAATACAGAGGCAGCACAAACTAATTTGTCATACAAACTGATCAACTTTGCACAGCATTTGAAAAGGAAAGAGACAAGTCGCCAAACTCTTGGGATCCATGTATAAATTGGACTTTTTTCATGCATATTTCATTGCCATGTAACTCTTCCCTCAGTTCAGACTTGGTAAGGCGCTGCTAAAAAGCGCAATATAGATTTTTGAGTTCCCCAGCACTGTACATGTCAATTTTAGAAGCATTTGTATGCAGGTACCCACCTGCACGTTTTAGGAGCAGGTCCTCACATTGGCACATTTTGGGCACTGGGAACGATTCCTGTGAGTCCATTCACACAACAGATTGAGCGTTTTTCAGGAGAACTCTTTCCAAATTACACAAAAGTAAAACACCATTTCAGCAGCCCCCAGGGCAGATTCCTCTTGGGCCTCAGGTATTTACAGCATTTTGAGGTAATGAATACCAAATCAAACCCCACTTACACCAGGGGCTGAGGTCATGCAGTTCTGATCCTGATAAAATATATAACGTCTGCTATAAGGAATTATTTTGTTGATTTTATATCTTAGCCCATTTTGCTTGGATATACAATGTTAAAAGCTAATATATTATTCAGTAGCTCTAAAGGGCCTTTTTTCTGGTCTTTTCAGTGGTGTTATTGTCTTTCACATCCTGTCAGAGCATTAAGATGTCACAGAACTTTGCAACGATTTACTGCTCAAACCAACCTGCACTTCACTAATATCATCTGGATGAAGAAGTGTCCTGGCTCTACTTTATTAAAATACAGGCTTTAAGAACCTGCCCAAAATGTGGATAAAACACCAACTGCAATTAGGGGAGGGACAGAATGATTTGGTACAAAATGATTGGGTACAAAATTTCCAGGTATGTTCTTTTGGAAGTAAGAACTAGTCAAAAATATATCATAATAAAAATACAGATTTTTATATATGACTGTCTAGCCCAAACGAATCATGTAAAAAACAAAATAAAAATCACTTGTTGTAGGTGGTTTTGGGAGAATATAGGAACAAAACCAGGGGTGCAGCAGCAGGTTGGGAGGGTTGTGATTGGCAATCCTTGTTTCTTCTCCAACAAAAATAGCAACACCCTAACGCTGGGCCTCCCTTTAAGAAAATGACAAGAATATTCTCTATCCTGTGGAATGTTTGCATCAATCATGTACCTGTGGCTCTCACAGTGAGCTGGACTATTACAAGATTGATGATAAGCTCAAACACAATACTTGACCTAAATACATTATGTAGCAGTGGATGCCTGTTAAGTAGGTCAGCACGGGCTCTTAAAAGTTATGCAAAACTTCTTGCTGCCACACAGGCGGCATGTCACGAGTCGAGAGGGATGAGAATCAATTTTATAGGCTGCAGGAAATCTCTTCTCATCATATGGAAATCGGTTTCGCCATACTTAAAATGTCTTAAATACTGGGATATGCTGCTTGTCACATGTCCTTAGGTCTCTGTGTGAAATACAAGTGAGGTGGGCAGCCCGTGAGAAGCCTGAGGATGATCCGGAGGTTCACGTACACGGCAGATTCCTCTTTGAAAGTAATTGTTCAAATAAATATTTTCCATTCTTGCAGTCAAACAAATTGTGATTTATGGGATGCATCAGACAAGCCTGTCAAGCCAAGGAAGTCTGTATTTAGTAGTGATTAATCAGAGATAGCTATATTACTCTGCCTGGATCTTGGAAGCTCTTCAGCAGCGTGGTGGAGAGAGGATGAGTGTCCAGGGACTTGCCTGGGGTGGTGCCCATGTGTGAGGAGTTTGGCCAACACAGCAGGACACAGATTGCACCTGCCAAAAACAGCTGGGAACCGCTTCCCCATCCCTTTTTACACACTTTGAGCCCTCGGGACTGCACAGGCTTTGGGAAAGTTAAGAACAAAAGGATCCTTTTTGGCTGCAAAGCCACCGAGGTCCACTCTGCATTGAGCGATCAGTTCATGCACAACTGAGCCCCTCAAGGAGGCAAGCCCAGTCTGATTCAAGTGACCCCTGTTATGTGACATGAAACCTCTGCAGTCACTAAACTGAGCTGAATTTCTGGCTTTTACCAACCAGGTACCTCTTCTACCAATGACTGAGCAAATCATTAATGCCTCAAAAGACACCACACAGGCCCCACCCTCCAAATGTGTAAGAAAAGCCCAGAAAAGCAGGATTTTCATGTTTCAAAGCCTTGCCCTGTCAGACCATCAGTCATTTGCCCTGGCCATGACGTTGTGGTGGCGTTGCTGAGTGCTACATGGAACCTCTTTCCTTCAAAGAAGCCTCTTGTAGATAAGTACACATTAGGAGTGAGGACTTACACATTACTTACTCTTTGCATTTCCTCTGCCCACACTCAGCAACTTACTGACAAATGTCAATAAAAACCCTACAGGCTATTCACCAGTTACAAAAATGTACCAAGGGGAAAAAAAAAAGTGATAAAACAAGTTTATTGAGGAGAGAGAGGAAATAGGTGTAGAAGTGTGTCTTGGAAAAGCAAGTCTCATGAAGGCTTCCCACCAGCCTCACAGTAATGTGGCTCATGTATGCAAGTTGCATATTTTAGTTAGCATTTAACTCAGAAGCTTTTCCTTTGAGACAAGTGATTATTTTCTTTTCCTGTCTGACCTAGTGAATACTGCAGTGCTCCACGATACTGTATTTGTGCCCTGCAGGCAGCAATGTCCCACCAACTTTCCACCAAATGCTCGTAACACGAGGCAGAATGACACCAAAAAAAATGAGTATTATTTTGCATACTGCAAACAAATACATGCTATTGTGTTTCTTCATTTTATTGTTTTGTTATTTCATCATTATTCACCACAGTTCTTGCCTTCATTTGCAGAGTTTGGGTTTTAATGTAATGGCCATTCAATAAAAATGTTGCTTTTAAGGGTTTGCTTATCATCCCATTTTCTCTTCAACCCTTCAGCAACCATATGGCAAGCAATCAGGTCTGCAATCACTAGGTCCATATTATGTAGAGCATGATTTCAGCATTATGCTATTACCCATCTGTTTCTGTAGAAAAAGACATGAACCCTTGTATAAGAGGTCAGTGGTTTCATTGCACACCGTATTCCAGAAATCCATCTCTGTTCACTTGAGATCACTTTCATGATTTACTGTAGTCTTTTAGGCAAGGCTCTTTTTTCTTTTTTTTTTTAATTCTTTTTTTTTAATCCTTTTTTAATTTTTTTTAAATACAGACAATCAGCACAATTTTTCTCTCTGTTGTATAAAAATATTTGTTACTGTCATTAGATGCACTTATGCTCTCTTAGTTAAAGATACTCTCCTGAGATCGTGCCATTTTCTTAAATAAGAGACAAAAAGAAGAGAGTAGAAGGTTCACCTATTTCCATTTGTTTAACAGATTACTCCAGGAATAATGAGGTTTGCTGTTCAGTTAGGATCTAGAAGGAATTCTCTTTTGCTTTGTTTCTTTGGTTTCAGCAATAGGCAAAGAGGCATTTGACTTTCTATAGCAGAGGAATGCACCATAAAAGTACAGACATAATGGAAATGTCAGTTTTTAATTTGACCTAATCCCCGGATTTTGCCCACAACAAAGACAAATCAAGGGACTTCAACTGCAGCCTATCAAGCTAGGGAAAGGAAAAAAATAAAGAAAGAAAAAAGAAAAATTGTCTCATGCCAAGGAACTTGACTGCAGGCCACTCTGTTAACCACAGCACGTAACCGGACACTTCGGTTCCCTGCCGCCCTATCGCCAAAAAGTCTCTGCCATGATAAAGAAATACAAGGAACATGTCCAAAAATAAATTCAGCATTCCTTAAGTGTCACACTATTCACTGCTTGTACAACATATTTAGCAGGATAGCTATGCTTGACTAGAGAAACACAATGGAATTCTCTTTAACACCCTCTTTTAAGTAAACCACAAGCTTGACCTAAAACAAAAAATAAATAAAAATTTCTACATACAAGCCATTTGACAGCACAAAAGTGGTCTTTTTATCCAAATTATTTTGTAACAGCAGATTTGTCAGACACTTCCCAGGCTCAAAGCTCATAGGAAAAAAACCAGCAAATTAAATAAATATTCAAATTCAAATAATCTGAAAACACAAACAGAATAAAGACACAGGGTATGGTGCCCAGACAGAAGGCAATAACAGAGATTAGGGATGGGAAGGAGGGCTCAAAGGCCAAGGTGCTACAGGGATATTAAATCCCCAGAGCAGCTTGAGAGAGGAAAGAATGGATGAGATTGCTAAAATGTTCTTGTTGGCTACTACAAACTTCTCAGAAGTCAATTATTTTGTTGAAGGAAGCTAAAACAAAGAAACTAATTTGGTAAAGTTGGACTTAAAATGGAAAGAGAAAGCCATAGAAGGTTCCAAAACATCTGTGGTTCATTATGGGTAGCAGAAGCAACTGAAAAAAAATAATTCCTAAGTTTCCTTTGCAGAAGCAAAGCCTTAAGGATAAAACTCAAGCTGCACAGCAAAAGGAAACGTCGCATCTTCACCAAGGAGAGCCTCTAGACAATGCTGGGGTACAAAAAGTGACCCAAATCTGTGCAGTGGCTTCTTCTCACTTACAGAGATTAAAAAAAGCAGAGTAGATCTGCAGGACAGCTCTTGGCCAACATTCAACAAAGCTTGTTTAACTCCTGAAGCAGCCTGGATGTAGCAGGCTCATGGAAACTTGATCCACTAATGGGAGAATTAGGCTTTTATAATGTATGCTTAAGTATCAAATGCTGAGAGTCATTTCAATAATAAAATCATTAAAGAAATGATACATGGACATATTAGGTCGATTAGGTAGGCACGGGCAGACAGATTAGATGGGATGACCACAAAGAATAAAGTAAATATGAAATAGAGAAAAGTAAAGGGCAGAAAATTGAATCTAAAAGAATATTATAGATATATGAACTTGGCAAATAACTGGAGGGATTCCCCTGAAGAAAGAAATATTAAGCTGGTCAAATAAAAGCTGGTAACTCACTTTTCCCTTTTACTTTAATCTCTGACTTCATATGGTGTAAACACTACAAAAATTAGGGAAAACCAAGTGTTCAGAATGTAACTATGGAAATTACAGGCTGACAACCATCAATTACAGAATAAATGCTGTTCAAAAGCAGATGTAATAATAGCTGGGAAGAAACATTAATACAGTTTGACCTACAGTTTTATTTACTTCTTTCAGGCAACCTGAGTGTCGCGGTGCTTACGTAAACAATGCTTAATGCTTTGAACTTCAATAAAACACAGCAAGAGTTAATTAAAATGATACAATCAAGGCATATCTCCTTCGATATAATAGACAGAACAATAAAGGGAGACTGTTTATTATAGATTCTAATAATTATTCACAAAAAGTATACAGTGAAAGACTAAGCTTTAATTTTAAAGATAACTTCCTGAGCTGAAAAATCTCCTTGCTTTGATGTTTGCTAGCTGCTGAAATTCACGCATTTGGGAGCAGAGGCTTTGGCAAACAAACCCTTAATACACACGGATGAAAAGCTATTTTCAATAACATTAATGTTTAACGCAAACTGCTAAAAGCAAGAAAATTCAAAGTTAAGGCTGACAAGTCCATTTTTAGCTTAGAGATCAGAGTTTAAAAAGCTCCAGCATCTTTTGGCAGAACTGTTGTAAGATTGCTTTCAGAATATCTCAGCTTTTGTTTCATTTTCCATTCTCTGATTCTTTCCATTAACGTGCAGGCTTGGAGGGGTTTGCTTTATTTTAGTTTGTTGTTGTTTTGATGGGATTGCCTTTGTTCCTTTCATCACCCAAAAGCCTTCAACAGGAACAGAAGTAGCTCCTGTTATGAAACCTCCTGTTGTAACTCATCCATCCACCTTTCCAACACAGCTCAAGCTCCCCCTTCAGCAAGGTGGGAGTCAGGAAACTCGAGAATTTCCAGAAATCCAAAGTGTTGGGAGGTACAGAGCGCCTCCAGTTCTCCCACATGGAGCCGGGTTCACGTCCAGCTTAATCAAACCCAAATCACACATCTGCTTGTCAACAAAGGTGGCCAAGCAAGGGAAATTGTATTCTAAGTTAAAAAGTTTAAACTTCTCCATTTTTGGTTGGGGTGTTATTTTGCTTTTTTTCCTTGGGAGCAGGAGATATTATCTTTGACTGAATTCATCTGAAACAAACAAAGCTGCCTTCATCAGCTAAGAAATATTGGATCTACAACCTCCTGTCCCCCAATTGCCCTTTTCTTTTTCTTCACTGTCACATTTGTCTGACATGAGAGAAGAGAGAAAAACAAAAGAAAAAAGAAAAAATAATAAACCCAAGCATTTATTTTAATTTCTTCTTTTTCTGTTTTTTCAGATATCAAATGAGTTAGAATTTAAAATGCTTATTCAAACTAAATTCCTAAAAATACTGGAGACCTGTTTCTAATTAAAAATGTGATTTGAATAAAACTAGTCTGGGAGCTGGTTAGTCTGCCTTGGATGTTTTCTCACAGATTCCTTTTTCTAAGCTGGTACCACATTGCTGTGCCCTCTGTGCCAGATGAAGCCCTGGCTGCACACGAGGCTCCTTTCACAGGTCTGACTTCTACTCTGAGCAGCAGCTGTGCTGCAGCTCTTCCAGTGATCAGTGTCACAATACCTGGAGAGCTTTTACTGCCCTGATTTTTTACAATCTTTATTTTAAAAAATAATATTAAAAAAAAAAAAAAAAATCTTGATTTTTCATGTAAGAAGTGAGTTTTTAGCCTTCACAGTCCCAGAGAAAGATTTGCAGCTGTGACCTTAACACAATCTTTAGGTTTGGCCAACAGAAAGCAAATGAAGACCCAGTGATAGTTTTATTTAATGATCATGGCAGTTTTAGCCCATGAGATTGATGGGAGTTTCCTGAATGGAATATCCCTCTGGCCAGGTCAGCCATCCTGGCCACACTCCCTCATGGCTCCCTCAGTGCCAGAGCATGGGAAACTCAACTTGATTTAGGGTGAGCTCAGCAACAACTAAAGCATCCCTGTGCTATCAATGTCATTCTCACCCTAAATCCAAACCACAGCGCTGCACCGGCTGCTGGGAAGAAAATAAACTCTGTCCCAGCCAAAAGCAGGACAATTGATAAAACTTAATCAAATAGAACTAAACTTGCCAAGAGTTCTAAAAGTAGTGGGAAACACTCCTTTTTAAGGACACACAGCTGATTGCTGGTCCCACTGAATTCAGAAATCAGCAGGATTGTCCCTCGGGTACCTCCCAAAACACTGGGACTTGCAGCTCTGCCCACCCACTGCCACCTTCCCAAGCCCCACACCATCCCTTTCTGCTCCTGCTCTGAAGGCAGAGGTAACAACGCTCAGGACAGATCTGTATCCATGGCAAACACCTTAAAATAGCTGCAGCACTACAGCTAATCCTTTCTTAATTATTGCTTTGTAAAGGGGGCAATTCTTCTGCTGTGTATTCACATGGCAGGGGAGTTGATGTGCGAAGACATGACTGGGTGTTATTCCCTACAAAAACAATTATCTGCTGGCTAATTGGGATCACTACACTGGTGTAAGTGCTGGAAATAGTTCTAATCAATTGTTATAATAATGTACCGACTCATGGAGAATTTAAAGAAAAAATGAAATTCCAGGATGTGAAAAATTACTGAATTACAGTGCAATCTTTAGTGTTTTAATTGAGCAGTTTTCTCAGAATATGGGGGGAATGACTCATGCAGTTCCCCACCTCCACAAGCAATTTTTGCCAACCCATCTGCCACCCCAAATGTTTTGTCCAAAGCAACCCCATCGGTGGACTTCTGCTCCCTCTGCTGGATCTGCAAAAATAGGGTTTAATAGACCCAAATCTGCTTCCTGGGGAGGCAAGGGCACGACTTCCACCGGTTTCACCAGGAGAAAGGCTCTGCCCTAGCACTGCCTCCAAAGTGCTGCTGACATCACTGCTAACACTGACTTGCAAATAAATAGCCAATAAACAGCTGTAATGCTTTTAAATAAAATTACTTTTAAACAGAACCTCTTAAGACCATGGAGGAATATGGGTTAAAAACAGAAATTACTTAAGAGATTATAATTTTTGTTGATGCTCTCTGGACAGAGGGGCAATCCAAAGGCAATGCCAACACCCATTTAAGTTTTCAGTGTTTCTGTCAACCTTTCCCAGTTGTTTCCTCCTAGCCCAAGATCCTGCTGCAACAGGGAGTGATGGCTCATTGCCACATGTGATGAGAGACAAAGAAAACATTCTCACAATGGACAATAAAGTTTTGTTTCTGCATTCCAAGTCAGAAACAAATAAATACTGAATTCCATTAAAAACTCTGTTCATGGGACTTTTCCTGTAGTCTCCACTGTAGATGCTTTTAGTGTGTGACTGCTTAGAAATCACAAGTGTTGAGCTGTTTAGTGACTCTGATCCTCCCATCAGTACACTGATCCGGTGATAAAATGTAAAGGGCTTGTGGTATTTGCATTTTTACTCAGTTTAGTCACAGATCACAAAATAAATTAGTAAATTGAGCTACGAGGCTTCCAATTTGCAGCAACCAAGCCTTCTAAATAATCATCTATGCTTAAATACACAAAGCCCTTCAAATGTAATAATTTCTTTGTCAACTAAAACAAAAATTACATCCCCCTAATGCATCCACACAATGACTGTTGTAAAGAAATCAGCCAAATCAAAGTGCAACATTTCTCCTTAAACTCCAGATAATTACAAATATCCAGTGAACTGAAATGCTAAAATCACCCATGGTATTCCACCTGAGCTGACAAACACTGTTGCTCCAGTTTCATAAAAGAGAATTGAGAGCTGTTTTCTCATAGAAAAGATCAGAAATCCTGCCATGGTCCAGGTGCCCGTATCACTAATGCCAGCAATTAGCATCATTACTGGCAGCATCTGAAAAGCAGCCAAATTCATGGGGACTGAACAAATCTCCCACTGCTCAGGTCCATCCTTGCAGGTCAGGGCTAAAGCACATCCGTGACTCTCGCAGGGGGAGCTGCAGTGCTCCTGTCACACCATTTACCCACTCACTCCCACAGCTGGCTCTGAAACATTCTGTCTGCCCCAAAATGTGGGGGCTTGGCACATGAAATGCCAGGTCTCTGTTTAACATGAATTATTTTGTTAGATATGTGCAGGAGAACTATTTCAGCACCACACAACTGTGGCTGTGTCAGAATTAGGTTACTCAGATGCTTAAGTTGTTATTGATGTGGTCCTGAATTGCCTCCTCCTGTAATTTTAGTTTATAAACTCAAACCTTTTTTGATAAACACAAGCATAAATCAACACAAACTCCAGGCAGATTCTGTGATGTCTTACTTGGAATTTTCAATGTGTTAGGACAAATGTTACCGTTTCCCTTGACCTATATTAAAAATATTTAAATGTTTAAAATATGATTCCTTTCATTCATATGCTAATGACTACAAACACTGCTCCAGCCAACACATGACAAAAGCCTAAATAGATTTCACCAGGACTTTACATCTTCTTAGTAAATTAGGTATAACAGTTAGTAAATGGATGTGCTGAGGGTATTGTAAAGTTGCCAGTCAGCTGTGCAATAATAAAGGGACCACGAAGTCCTAATAAAAAAAAAAAAAAATACTAAAATGCCATGGGAGTCTAAAGAAAAAAATTAAAAAATAAAAAAATCAAATCACAGGAATTCTGGTACAGAAATCCTTTGGTGAGGATATATTTCCTGCACGTATCAGAGAAATATTAAAGAGGAAAAAGTGTTTGGTTTCAGCTCTCAGGGCTTTGTTTCTGTGAGTGTGATTTGCCCGTTGTCACTGCTGAAGGGGTGCAGGCACACGCTGGATCCATCCCTGCACATTCCGGCCTGATGCTAATCTCCCTCCACTCTGATATTTCCCAACAATACTGGTCATCTAAATGCTGCTAATCCTTTTAGCACGCACTAATAATTATGCATTAGCACAAATAATATTAAAGCTTTTTTTCAAATAATTACATATATAATGGATGTGTCTTTAAAAAGTTGTTTACAGCTAATTAACCAATGAATAATTGGTTTCTCTTGCTGAAGCAGGAGAAAGCTTGTCTTGGAGTCACAGTTAAAAATGCTTTCTCTCCCCCTTCTTTAAAACAGTTTTACAGATGTTGTTAGCAATTAAAACTGTTAAAATGCTATTAAGCCAAAATTTCTTTATTAAAGGGATTACTCAACCCAGCTGAATTGTTTTTTAAAGTACTGGATCATTTCAAATAATTTCCAATTTGGATGATCAGTGAATGGTCTGAACACACCAAGACCCTGTTCTGAGCAGTTCAGATCCTTTAGTACCACAACACAGGCTGCTTGTTGCTATATGACTGGTTTAATTGTGGGCTGTAATAAAGGTCATAATTAATATCCCAACACAGACACTAACAAACAATTTTAAATTGCCAGCATAATCAAATGATGCAAACATCTATGAGCTACAAAAGTTCATTGCCGCAACTGACAATTTCTTAATTGTATTCAGTCATTCATGGAAATTTTATTAACATCGAACTGATGTATCCTGCCCTTACTCTGTCACAACACCAGGGATCTAATTTCATTATTTTCCACAAGATTTGCTTGACTACTGCCATGATTCTAATATTGCTTTAGTCCAGATGTTTATGCTATTTAAATTAGGAAGAAAAGGCTTTTGGGTAAACACAATTAAAGAAGTTTTTTTCTTTTTTTTTTTTTTCTTTCCAAATTTAGTTTAACAATCTTCTTTTAATTAATGAATATAGCTGCAAAGTAGATGGGTTTTTCCCCCTCATTTTTTATGCTCATTCCCCACTGTGTGCAACATACATTGAGTGTATGGCTCCAGCTATTTCTAAATATAACAACCTTTTAATTTTTCACTTACATTTGAGTGCTCATTAAAGTGAAAAATAGCAGGGCATGACAACTGCACTTTTCCTCCTTTTACTCTTAAATCAACCCCAAATATATTTTGAGCATAACAGAAACAGTTTCAATCTTTCTCCCTCCACCCATGGTGTAACCCCCCTGAAGAGGATCTATGACTGAAGGATTTTTCACCCATATTTCTGGTGCCTTAAGTGTTCAAAATTACAGCACCAACTCTGTGTGACAGCAGAGGAATCTGCAGGGCTGGAACATTGGCACCCAAAGGATTTTCTTTCTGCTTTTTGATAAGATTTGAATACATTCATTTTCTTCTCCTGTTGGACAACAGCATTTCATTCATATCAAATCTCTTTCCTAGGAAACAATGCTCTGATGGCTAAAGTAGGATTCCCCTCCTTTTGTCTGTCTTAAAGCAAGCTGGTTTCCATATAAAAACATGAATTTTTGTATGAAAGAGCTAATAAACAGATGCAGGGTGTATTTTTTATGAGGCACAGCATTATTTTAGTAAGGTCAAAACATGCTCAAATAGTGAGCACACACTTTTACACCAGAGTTTTACACCAGAGCTCTACACCAGCTTTGCACACCGGAAAATTATTCCTAAGTGCAAAACTTCATAACTTCCCAGTGCAGAACACAGGCTTTCAAAAATAATAGTCACAGTCTTTCCAAAAACTGTCTTGAGACAGTATTTTTGAGGGATCTGAACGAGAATTTTCAAACCAGCATTTTGTCAACATTTGTAAAAAGCCTGAATAATGTGTGTGATTTGAGCCGACTGAAGATTCACACCGCGCTGTGCCAGACACTCATCAGATGCACTGAAAACTTCCTGCTGTAATTAGTTAGCAACTGCCTTTGTAATTCACCAGCACAAAGATATTTATAAATACCCTCAGTATTTGCTGTCCTTACGGAACGGGGTATTTATTCTGTGTGCAGAAGAGGTCATTGCTGCCTTTCCTCTCGATAAATCCCTCCCCAAAACGGTGGGTGAAGGGTTCCACAATCCGACTGAGCTACGCTATTCTTCTTTTTGTGTATCCCACAAACGGCACTCTCAGTCCATCACCCACAGAATGTCCATGTGCAGGAGCATTTGGGAAGCCAAAAGTCCGACTGGGTTGTTGTTGGGGTTGTTTTGTTTGGTTGAATGGAGGGCAGGGAGCTCTGGGAGCCCCCCGGGAGCCCGGCAGTGCCGCGGAGCTGCCAGCGGGTTGAGCTGCCCATGCTAATGCTGCTCCACACTTTTCCCTGGTATTCTTTTGTATGGGACCAGGAATAAAATCCAGTGGCACTTGAAAAGGCGGAGAACACACTGAAAAACTTTATTTAAAAAAAAAAAAAAAGATGGCTTTACATTAATGGAGTATAACACACCCACTGGAAAATGATCAGAACGGTTCATGTGCAAAATTCATTTGGATTTTCTGTAAAATACCTCCAAACCTCGGTGCTATACCTTTAAGTGTTGCTCTAGTTCCATCATGTGCTGATATGGAGATCTGTGTTTGGCAATCTTTCCAAGTATTCCATGTCAATTTTACAAAAACTAAAAATATTGTTGAAAAAATATTATCCCAAGAACATACGTAAAATTATAAATATTCAGCACATCAAGCTTTTGATATACTTTAGTGCACATGAACTGAGTAGCTGTCAAAATTACAACAGGCAACTCAAGTAATTATGCAGATTTATGCAAAACATTAACAAGAAGAATTAAATGCACAAATGAGGTGGCTACACTTGAATTGTTAAGATTATGAATAATTACCATGAATCTTTTTGCTCTTAATATAACTTGTTTTTGATAAACAAAGCCTTAATTATCAGAATACTTTTGAGAATTTTGGTGACCTTCATTAATCTTACAAAACAAGTCTCTTGTGTTCTGCATTGTAAAAGGCACATGCTTAGAATAAGTACACAAACCATGGGAAAAGCATATGTTAATGGCTACTACAAACCAGTGAATGATACCTCAGGTTGGAAGCAGACGGCATTCCGCACACGTAGGTGAAATAATATTGAGTATTTGGAAGTACTCTGGGCTGAATAACATCTGACAAAGGCTAGGAGAAGGCTGCTATATGAGAAATTATTTCATTTTGCAAAATAACGGCTTATTTTAAGAATAGAAGTGAAATATCAGCCTACTAATTTCTCATCTCGGAGATCCAGGAGGTGCAATAAATCATTTAGCAGAGCAATAGAGAACCCCAAACATCCCCGCCCCCACCCAGCAGCCCGGATTTGTCATCTCCCGCAAGGCTCGGCGTTCCCGAGGTGAGCGTGGCTGCCACGCATCCGTGTTTTCCACGCTGGCATCCAGCTGCCAGGCAGGACGCGGGCGCGCCTCTCCCTCTGCTTCTCCGCTCATTTCCACTCGTTCCCACTGCCCTCTCCCTTCCCGAGGAACGGTGGGACCTCTCCCCGTCCCCTCAGTTAATTTCAGAATTAATTTGCAACGCTGTCATCGGCAGTGTAACAATCCACTGCTCAACAGTTGCGATTCTTCATAACACTGTCAAACTCCCAGCTGCCACCGTGGCAGCCGCTTCGCCCAGGCCCAGCCACTCTGCCTTGGGACCAGGAGTAAAGGAGAACTTTGGAAGCATTAAGTCTTTAATGCCAGCCACATTCTGCCTTCCCTAGAGAGCAAGCTGTCAGATCAATGGCGGGTTTGTCATAAAATCTCTCCCAGGGACTTGAATTTGTTTTGACAAATGTCAAATAGCTTTGATGCATAAAAATTAACTTAAGGAGGTCATAATTAGACAAAATCCAAACTTGCATTTTGCTGGTACTTGCATCACTTTATGTCCTTGCATAACAAGACTGAAGCAAACACTATCTGGACAGCTGAAGCCCAGGACAGCAGGAGCCTCAGCTTGGAATTCACACAGCGACCAAAATCCCGTTGTCCGTGAGGAAGGGCACGGGCTTGGCCACGCTTCCAAAACAGGTTTGCCCAGCTTGTCTCATGTAACACAGACAAGCCAGGCTCACCATCACCATCCCAGTCCCAGCTCCAGTGGGGAAGAACCCCCCTCTCACAGGGACACCACTCCTCCTCCCCACACCCTGTAGCCACGCTGGCCACAGACTCTCCTTCCCACGAGCTCCAAGCTCTCCTCAAGGATGTGCCCAGGCACCAGCCCAGGGTTTGCTGCCTTTTCCCAAGCCACTGCTCCCCTCTCCCCATGCCAGGCAGTGCTGCAGCTCCCTGCTCAGCCCCTCTGAGAACTTCAGTCAGGAAATATTTCACTAGAAATGTTTCACTTACTTAGTAGTGGTTGGAAGAAGAGGTTTTCAGCAAAATAAAGCAAGAGGCTCAGGAAGACACCCATGAGAAATTCAGATTTAAGATCCCACAGTAACAGGCTCACTGACAGGGGTGTCTGGTCACAAAGCAGATACCATGAGCTTCCCAACCCCTTCCTCTCCTCTCAGTGCTCCTCTTCCTTGGAGGATCACTTTTGATGCTGTTAAGGGTAGATTCATTTTAGATTCACTCAATCCTTGGTTCCTTTTACAAAAACACTGATTAGAATATCAATTCCCAGGACTTTTTTCTCCTGGTAAAACTGATATTCAACAAGTGGGTATTGCATGAAGGTCTCCAAATTATTTTACATGAGCCAACACACAGGAAACACTTTCCATTCACAAACATCACTTCTGCCTACAGAACAAGACAATAGGTGCACGTTCTCCTGATGTCCCCACAGTGAAGTCCTGAACTTCTGAGAGGTCTCCATCACTTCATTGGAATACAGCAAACATTTTACTCCTCTTGCCCTATGGGGAAAATGTTTCAGATAGCATAGTAAAGAGCTCTGGAATTCCAGCTGAACTGCACAAATAAATAAGCAGTGAGATTTTCTGCGATCTATTTTTTTGCTTTGTGAGCTGCTGGTGAGCTTGAAAGCTTCAATCATTCAGAATCATGTGAATCAACACTAAATTTCCTCCACAGAGGAAAATCCTGATGTCCCTTGATGTCCACAGTGAACTCCAGTTGGGATCAGAGAGTCACAGTTCTCCTGCCTAAGTCACTGCCTTCCACAGAGCCACCAACAGAATCCAGCTCGTGAGAGGAAGATGAGAGAGACAGGCAGAGATCAAACCCACATGGAAATTATAAAATGGGTGGATTTAGTGTACTACAAAGGAAAAAGCAGGCAGTTTAAACTCCATGCCTTAAAACAGTCACAGGAATCACAGAACAGCTACTTGGTGGTATCAAGCTACTTTTCAAGAGTTGCTCAAAGCAAACACACACTGCTGACCTCAGACTTTAAATGGGCTATTCCTATATAGCTCTGATTTTATAGTCACGTAAAAATAAAAAATATCAGAAAAGAGGAGCCTTCTCATGAAAATTCTGACAGAATCTTAATGGTAGCAGCACTACTGGGAGCTGCTATAATAATAATATTCTTCCTGCTACTCGTGCCTATTTTCTTTTGATACCGTACTAGCAGCAGTCATTTCCTAGATAATGAGCCTGTTGTGGAGAAGGGCTAATTTAGAAAATCAGAATGGGGTTACCACCAGCAGACATTGTTTTCTTAATAAATGATCATTTTATTTTGAATAAATGTGAAGTTATACCCTGTCAAGATGTTCTTGCTTTACATGAGATTTCTCAGTGTCTAAAAGGTTAGTGTAACATTTCTCCTTAAACAGACAGTGTTGACACAATATTTCCTAGTCCCTTATGTAAAAGCACGAGAAGAAAAGAACTTTACTAAGGAGATAACATTTATTTAGAGACACAAGAAATTACTAAGTAGCTCCCAGCACCTTTTTACCCGCTGGAGTTTGAGCATGGTGACCACAAAACACCACACAGCATTTTAAGGGAACAAAAACTCATATACAGCATGACCATGCAAGAACAATCAAAGTTGACTTGGTTGAGGCTTTTAATCTACACCAGAAGAGAATTTACAGCCTGATTATACTGGATAAATCAGGCTGGACTGCACCAAGCTTGCACCAGAGATCTGACTTAGCATGTTGAGCCAAATATTGATGGAAAATTTTGTATTACCTAAATCAAACTCCCAGTGCTGCTCATGCTCAAGTACAGACCATCCTCTGCTATAGAAAATTCCTGAAATAATTCAAGTGTAAGGCCAGCAACATCCACCAGCAGGAGATGAAAGAAAGAAGCCATTCCTTAGATTTGTGGGGATAGCTTCATCAGGGATAGAGGGATATGGTCTGCAGGCTGTGTGGATTTCAAAGCAGCAAGTTTAGCATAAGCTGGAGGGATCCAGAACTGCAGCAACAGCTGCGATGCTCATCGAGCTCCGTAACAAGCTTTGCAAATCGTTTGCTGTTGGCACCTGGCTCTATCATTAAGAACAAAAACCCACAGCAAACAAGAAAAAAAAAAAAAAGAAATAATGACAGATTCTCTCCGGAAAAAAACAAACTAAAAAAACCCAAAAAAAAACCCCAACAAGATAAAAAACCACCAAGCAAGCAAAAGTTTTACCCATTCTCATCTCTTATGATTTCTAGATGACTTAATCTTCCTTAAACTGAGCCTTTTCTTGTACAACATGTTTTTATCCCAGAAAGCTCATAGATGTCTGCTTTGGATAGACCAGTTCTACTTTGGACCTAACACACAAGTGAAAACCTGAGATGCCACCACAATTCTTACCAATGTTGTCTTAAGTGTGGCCTTTTTAGCATTCAATAAACTCCAAGGGCAGCAGTGCAAGCCAGTAAAGAGCTTTTGTCTCCAGGTAAGCATCCCATAATGCAGGTGAGTGTTTCAAACACAAATAAACCAGATTCAGCCTTATCCAGAATCCAGGCAGTTTCGAGGCCAGTGGACAGAAACCTGCCAGACAATCACACAATTTGCCTTCTCCCTTTTAAAGTGTGAGTTTGAAGAGTAAGGTGAGCTCAGGATAAAGCTGCAACAATGGAGCCTACTATCCTAAATTCAACAGGAATGTCACAGTGAACTGAAAGAAGTATTGTGTCAGATTCTGGAACATGGAAAAATTGTCTCCCATCATCAAGCCTTTCCAAAAATACAAATGTATTAAATTCAGAGAAAACCAAAATGTCAAGAGCAACTTAGCCTTCAAGTTCCCTTTAAAGCCCTCCATCAAATCCTAAAGCCCCCAACAAGTGGACTAAATGCTCTCCTTTCCTTTGGCAGATGCATAATTGAGGTTTGCTCTTAAAAGAAGGTAAAAATAAACAAACATTATTAGAGGGGATTCATTCCCAGAGAGCTTTTACAGCTGAATATTTATCAGTGTATGGAAGATGTTACATAAAGTGCTTTTTGATCAAAATCCTCTTGATAACCAACACAACTTTTCACCCCTCTGAGCACTTCTCTCCAGGTCTCTGTGGTTACTCTTTCAACCTTTTGAGAATCAGTCTTTTGGTGCTGGTGCCAGACAGAACAGTGACAGAGATTTCATAGAGATTCATGCCAGGTTTTGCTCCCACTCCAGGTATAGAAACACTGAGATAAACTGAAAAACTGCTGCCCTTTGGGTCAAAATAGAACAAATTCACTGCTGTAAGACATTACCAAAAAGAGTACTCCACACAGCTCTAGTTTGAAAGCATGAAGAGTTCTGTTTAACAGCTGAAGGATTTGTGCACTTCCTTTTCCTCGCTGTTGCTGGGTGAACACACGCACGTGCAGTTACCCACAGTAATACACGGACTAATTGCTGCTTGCTAATGCCTTCACTTATTGAATCTAGTCAGACATTTTGGGTTAGGGCAGCACAGAAATCCCACTTCTGACATTAAAAAGAGATTAAAACATAGAGTGTTGGTTTTCCAAGCCAGTGACAACGACTTAAATGTCCAATCCCATTAATTACCACCAACACTGAGGGTTTAGCAGTGCTGTTGCATTGAAGTGTCAGACAAACAAACAGGAGGGGTTTGTGTGCATTCACACAATGCACACTTCTGCTTCTAGAGCAAGGGAAGCTCTTTGAAAAGCTCTGAAAATGGTCTTTAAAAACCTAAAAACCTGGGTTTGGTTCTGGGTGTATCTGTCTCTACCAAAGGCGGTGTGTGTACATAAAATGCACATTGAGAAAGTTTTAAGAGCAGCATCAGCTTTTGTCTCAGACATTTGTGTATCACGAGACACAAAATCTCACTCTTTTCCACTTTTAACCTTTATTTGAGGCTGAGCAGTCATTTTAAAATCTCTGTCTTCTTAACTGCAGTGAATTAAAATAACTCGTTCACTGCAAAATGCTTTCAGGAATTCTCTTTAAAACTTCCTAATTATTTCCAGCATGAGTTTAGGCAGTTTTGGTTCCAGTCCTTTGGTTCTTGTTACACCTTTGTCTTCTACATGAATCCATCACATTAAATAAAGCACTGAAACTTGGTAAAAATGATTCTTTATCAGAACGCCATCGGATCTGTATCAAAATGTCATCACATGCAGATAATGCTGCAACACATTGAGGTTCCTTGTGCGCAGCAAGAGTTTTCAAGAAAACAAAAATCCTGCAAGTGGAACAAGTTTAATGAGAAACAAAATGATTTCCATACCCTGGGACTCATCCCTGTTTTAGAGGGAATATCCAATAGAGATAATTTTTATATGAAAGAGAAATAAAGAGAGCTGCTCTAAACCTTGCACCCCATATTCTGTGCGTGGTTGATTCCTGCTTGGTTTGGAGAACCACTCGAATGTAGGAAAATGTGAATTTAAGAGGTTTAAAAATATGATTGTTAAAAAGCACGTTTTCCCCATAGGTACTTGGTTAAAGAGAAGATCCAGACAAGAGCCAGAGCTTTATCCTGGTTGAGGTGGCACGTACAGGGCACCCATTCCAATTCAAATAAGCAGCTGGGCTCGGTATCCTCGGGGTGTCCTCCCTGCAGGACACTCAGTGCATGCCCCAGACTGGGGAGTGCATTTCCCACCTTCCTGTGAGAAGCAGTTTGAGGACACAGAGCTCTGGAGAGCCTTTGCAGCACCAGTCTCTCCTGGAAGCTGGCACCTCTCTGACAGGCAGCAAGGGGGGGTGTGAAACGGTGCCTAATTCAGCAAACTCACACTGCACCAGGGGGTGTTGGCCACGCCGTGGAAAAAGATGGAGAAAAGTTTTTGTGTTTTAAAGATCCGATAGTTTCTGCTTAAGACAGAACTTTTTCTCCCTGCAATGGCTTTCTCCCACACTTCTGGATCCACGGATCCACACCATGTGAGGACACAATTCCCAGTACCATAAATACTCCATATTAAGAAACTGGTGAAAGTTTGAGTATTGAAAGTTCTAAGTACAAGAAAATGTGTACTGGCAAACTCAGAAATAGGAGAGAACCTTGAAACATATAATTTCACTTAATATCCTTTTTTTGAAAGCATAAAACACACCACATGCAAATGTAAAGAAATCACAGTGACAGTGTACAATCCCCGAGTCCTACAGTCGCTTTGTTTTCAAATTTAACAGTTAATTTTTTCCATCAGTCATTTGAGCAGATGATAAGTGGGAAGGGATTTTAGTCATAAAAACTATCATTTGTAAAGGCCTCATTTAAATATGCCTTAATTAGCATTTTCATAACTGAGTTATCAGGTTTCCATTAAACTCTGAAATTCTCACTTCTGTTCCCACTGGACAGATGTCCACATTGCAAAAATAAAAACTGTACAAAATCTTACAACACTATAGTTGGCAGTAGCTGGAAAACAGTCTGGGAAGAGAGAATGAACGGGAAGAGCCAATTTTTACCACCATTTTCTGCACTGAATCCAACCATTGAGACAGTGTGAGAAAGTTGGTACTATCGGTAAATAGAAAGTTTCTTGAGCGAGCAAAAGACAGGACTCCCGTCCTTTTGGCAAGTCATGCTGATATCTTCAATTTGTACTATGCTGAAGAAAAGGAAATAAACAGAAACTAGGGAAAGTTACAGAATTTCTCCAACTTTTCTCCCTGCAGATTATATCACATCTAAGAAATGAAGATGACATTCCTGGGCAGTCTTGGAATGATCCAGATCTGGCACGCTTTGCGGAGCTGCTCTTTCCCAAGACAGAAAAGTACTGAACTTTTTCCTTCACTGGAACTACAATGTTTAGAAAAAAATCCAAACCCATGAAATTCAAACCCATCCTAGTCCAACATTCAAAAGGAACAATCTGCAGTCAAGCTAAATAGCAAAAGCCTAAATACATGTAACACTTAAAAATTACATAAACAACCTTATTCTTCTTTTGAGATCTAGTACAGAGAATATTCAGCTATAATCATTGCTTTGGAAAATTCATGATTTGTCCTGCACAAAATACTCTGAAAAATCAAAAAGCCCTCAAAATACATTTTCTCTGCTCAACAAAGAAGAAATATCAGGCTCAATCAGGACATTGCAGCATTATTTGCAGCAATCATAAGTCAATTTTGGCTTAAACCATGATTGTTATAAACACTCACAAAACATATTATTTCCCAGATGGCAATCTTAGTCAAGCAAATACATCAAACTTTAGTTTCATTATCATCAAATAAGGATGAACTTGTGACTGGGATAACCCCCAGTAGTTAAATAAAGCCTCCTCTGTAAGCCAACACTATGGTTTGTGTTCTCTGACTCCTCTTTTTCCAGGGCCAAGCCTTGAAGAGAAATGCCTCAGTTTCCCTGTTAAGATGAACCCTACCCAAAATGAGGCAATGGCAGCTGCTGGTTTGGATTTGACTCCCAGCTGTGGATTTGGGACCTGACTTGAAGCAAGCATGGGGCTGCTGAGGCTTTAATGGAAATGCAATGTTGCCTTCAGCCATAACAGTAGAGAAGAGTGCAAAGACACTATGGGCTGAATTAATTATGTACATTGAGGTATGTACAGACATATTTATGGGGTGGCTACAGCACAGGAAACTCTGCCTGCCTGCAAAACGTCCTGGCTGCTAATGCTGACTCTGCCATTGATTTGCTCTGTGACCTGAGGCAATTCACTAATGCCAAAACCTCCCACCTTAGGCACCTTATTCATATTTAAACCCTTAAACAGTGACCTGATTTCCAAGGGGTTGAGCATGCACCACCCCCACTGAAGTTACAGGTAACTCTATGCATATTAATACAGGAAGCCAAATTTAGGTTAATTTTGGAAAAATTCAGCCATGGCCACTCTTGCCACAAAAATGTCCCCCAGAAATCCAATGTATTAGTGCTTCAGAAGAGAAAAACTCCTGCCAAGGAATGGTGTGAGATAACTCAAAAGGCAAAGGGTCTGCATTTCTTGGGACAGAATCCATACATGTGTGCATATAAATTCAGACATATGTGCATACAACTCTACCTATATAGGAAGATTTTGAGAAAATAATGACAAATAGGAGAGAACATTCAACAGAACATTTAAGACAGAGAAAAGTGCAGTGAAAATCCTCCTGGGAGTCACAAGGAAGATACAGCAAAGCTGCAGCTTGCCTTCTTTTTCCCTTGAATTTCTTCCAAGACTCTTTAGGTATCTGATTAATTACAGGGATAAAGACAAAACCAGGAGACAGTAGCTTAACTCTCTGCCCGGATGGATGAAATTCTTTCAGCAAATTATTACTTTGGGGCTCCGTGCTGCTCCATTTTTGCAGCATGCCATGGAAATAAGGGATGTCTTTTCAGGAAGCCATAGCTCACAGGCTGGGGAACACAGTGTGGATGTCTTAACAAGGAGCTGGAGTTTCCCTACAAGTTCCCAGGATAAGGCAGTCTATAGGAACAGGCCTGGCCTCCTCCACAGCCTCCCCTTTCCTTTGGGCCCCTGCCCTTCTCCCAAGAGCATCACCAGGTGTGCATAAACCAGGCTGGAGATGAAATGTGTATTTTTAAGATCAATTGATTCTTATAATCTACTGTGTGTTCTAAGAGAACATTTTACCATAGTCCCATCCTTCATGCAGAAATATCATCAAGTAATGAAGCCTCCAGTTCAGGGATTTGATGCTTTTAATAACATTTGCCAAGCAACTATCCAGACACCCTGGCTTCCATTTTAAGATGTTCCAGTGCCTCTGGAGAGAGCAGGCAATCATGGAGTTATAAAGGCACCTAAGGACATTGTCTAAAATAGTCATTACATATGCTTTTTAATCCAAGTATTCACAGTTAGAAGTTTAATAGGCATTAAAGAAAAAATAAAAATTAAATCTTTTTACTCCTAGAGAGAAATAAAATGTGAACTCCTGGTTTCCTCTCATGGCCATTTCCCTTCAGAGTCGGTCCTTAGGACAGTTCAGGAGTCCCAGTTAAGTGTGATAATTCACTCCAAATCAGTGCTTCCAGCAGACCTCTGGAAGTTTCCATTCACTTCCCACACTGTTTCCAAATAACAAGAGAAGCACTTAGGGCAGAAATAAAGTCACAGAATATTTAAATGGAAGGACAAGATGAGTGTGATGAGTGTGATGGTTGCCCTGCCAGACACTTGAGGTCCATGGTTTATTCTCAGGTTTATACTGAGCAGTGGCACCACGTGTATGTTAAGGAGGAAGGACAGTGTATATAATTCCTGGAAAGGAAAACCAGCCAGACCAAAATCTTGGTTCAGTCTCCCTAACATCACCTTTAAGCTCTTTCCAAGGCCTAAATGTATTCCTGAGTGAACTGTGTCTTTAAAACCCAGATATTCATTTGGGCACTGGAGCTGTCATCACATCACTATTCAAACTCCATCGTGCAATGAACTCACAACTTGGATTTCTCTGTGTTATGCTCATTTTTGATTAGGATTTGCTCATGCTGAAGATATGCTCAGCAAGAAAAATTAACTCAAGTGACTTGCATTATTTATCAGCACTAATTCGGATGTACATTCATCATGTGCTGTAAGTGGCACCATTACAGAGAAAACAAAATCAAAACCAGGACTTGCCCCCTCAGAAGGAAAAGGATTACCCTGTGTTTTCGCCTGTGTGGGATATTTACCTTCTGCAAGGTTTGTTTCAATTCCTATGCCATGGAATAGGACTGATTTCAAGAGAATGAAGCTGCTTAGGGTGTTCCTATGTCAAGCAAGAACCACACCTTAACTCTTGGGGCAGATTCCACTCCTTTCAATGACACATGAAGCAGATTTAACACTAATTACCTGTGGCCCCTGTAAAATTTCAGAAGACCTTGTTTTCCTTTAATCTGATGACTTACCATAGAGAAATATATTCACATCATCTACCCTGGCAGGAGCAGGTCTCCTAAATAATCTATAAAAATAAGTAGGGTCCCAGCTGGGTGCTCTGTCGAGTTTTCTAAGCAGCTCAGATCCTGACTTTGCACACTTAAGTCAGCTGCTGAAAATAAGGCAGTGTGAAAAAGCCACACGGTGCAGAAATCTTCCCCACTGATTTCTTACCTCTCCAAAAACCCAACACATTTCCTTTAAGATTCTTAAAAAGCAACTTTGTTATCGCAACATAATAAATAATTAATGGTCATGGAAAGATTCTAAGCAGCAGCACTTCCATATTTCACACAAGCTGTAGCACCAACAATAGAAATACCACATCCTGATTCACAATGGCCCTTTGCCATTTTGGAGCTGGAGTTTAGTGAGAAACTGTGCAAAAACCCAACAAGGTTGATGAGTTAGACTCAAAACAATCTTATTCTGACAAATACAGGACTATATGATTTTTCTGGTTTTAATTTCTGAACTGATGTAATGGTCAAGGTCATACAGGGTAAGCTGGAAAAACACTCACTGATACTCCTACCAGCTGACAGCATGTAAACAGCATTTATTTAGGGGATGACTAAAGATCTTTAGAAAAAAAAACCTAAACCAAACAAAACCCCCACAAAACTGTATTTTTATCTTTGAGAAAATTTTGCACAGTGGGACAGCAACATTAACTACACAAAATTAGTAGCATGAAAATCAAAAATTCATATATATTCTAATGCCAGAACACAGGTGGCAGCTTAATCAACCATATGTGTACTCACAGATTTCCCTGTCAAGGTTATGAACATTTAAAGGCATTTGCAACCCCTGACATCCACCAGGAAACATTTCCAGATGAAGCCTTGGACTCGTGTCACCCTGCAGCCCAGACAGCAGAATGGACCTGACTGTAAGTACTCTGTCCTAAAATAATTAATTCAGTGCCATGGCTGGTGCTTAAATAGTTCTGCTTCTCCACTGAGCTGGGATCATCTCTTGGAGAGAGCACAAACCCTTTTTTTCTTGAGATGAATTCTCTCCTCCTTTTTTAACTGCTGTTTTCATGTATCACCCAGGGGTTTGGCTGATTTTCTGTGCCTGATTTTCCAGGCAGACTCCAACAGCCAGGGGTTGCTCACTGTGTAGGCACATGGAAAATTGCAATGGCACCAGGACCACAGGGAACAGTGGATATATGCCTGGATCTGCGTGTGAAATATCAATTCCCAATCTCATCGTGTGTTTTCTCCCTGTGACATCATACTTTACCTCCTGGATCACCATATATGATTTCCAATGACAGCAGATACTTTGTTTCATTATTTTTGTTTGGTTAATACCAGCAACAAAGTTATTCTTTAGCAAAATAAATGAGATTAAGAAAAAAGAAAAGTATTTCACATTACATTAAGAGTAGATAAGGAGTATTTCAGCAAAGTTGTCACATTGTTGGGAAGAAGAAAGAAGTAAAAAAGAATATTCTCACCAACACCTTGAAAAGGATGACACTGTCTTACACTTAAAGAATTAATGATTTATAATTTTTATAGCATTAAGTACTTGTAACTTTTCCTCCCCCATTCAAACATCAATACTATACCACTCTGAGAAACACTAAAAAAACCACTTTGACTTCTTGAATGTTTTTGCTGGTATTTATTGGTGTAAATCTGTAGTATTAGGATAGTTTAGGAAACAAAGACTTACAGTCTAGCAGACTGAAGTTTCAAAATTTCTACCAAAATGATCAAGGACAATGTTTTTAAAATATGAGAAAGTTAAATAAAGTACATCACCATTCTCTGCTTCTATCTAAACCATAATTGTATTGAAATTCTTCTTATCACTTCAATAAGTAACAGTATCTTATCATGTAAATGCTTCTACATGACAATTAAGATCTCTGTTTGCCTTCGAGTAAATTTAAAGAGTTGTCTTTAATAAAACAGAATAAAGCAAAGAGATGTCAAGTATCATCTTTTAACTACCAAGTACCCCCCTGCTTACACAAAATTATACAGGATTAGTTTGCCTGGCAGTTTTAAAGCTACAATCTGGACTTTGTCAACTTTTTGGCACTAAAATTCCAATGAAACCCAAGAAGATTACAGCTGGCGGTGTCACTTTAATAGCAACTTTGCTGAGCAGCCTTCCAGAGAGTTCAGCTTCACCTGATATAAACCCCTGGATTGGGAAGGCTGCAAACTGGGAGTGTGAGGACTGCCAAGGACTGAGGCCACCTACGGCAGGGAGTGACAGCATTCCCACAGCCCGTTTGGCTCCCGAAATCCAGCGCCAACGACAGCGGAATAACGGGAGAGTGAGCGCCTGCTGCCAGAGCTCCCTTGGGAACAGGGCGGGATGGAGAGCTTGTGACCTCCCTGTGCCCTTTGGACATCTCTGCATTACCTATTGCCTTGCTGCAGGAAATGCCTGAAGTGTTTTGGGTTTTTTCTCAAATTCCAACTGATTCACCTGCACAAGCTGTAAGCAGAGGAAACTCCATTTCTTTGCTCAGGACAAATCAGATGGGCAGAAAAATCAAAGTGGCACAGGTAGAGGACAGGAGGGACAACTGCAGCACTTTCTTGTGGCCAGACACACAGACCACTCTCCTTAATTGCAGCAGAAGCTTCTGGCAGAAGTTTTGCTCTCTGGAATTTTTCTTTGAATTCTGCCTCTATTTTGGACTTGTGCTTTAAAAGTAAAATTCAGCACTGACAGCACATTGCTGGCTGATTTATAGAACAGTTGGTATAACTTCCCAAACAGGGTTACAGTGCTTAAGATTCAGGGCCAAATTTTGTTCTTATAAAACTGTTCATCCTTTCCCCAAACACCCTCGGGAAGGAACTCCAGCAGTGTCCAAAAGCAGCAGGATGGAGCAGCTCCAGCCTTGCCTCACAGTGGGCTTCACAAAGCAGAAGGGTGGGAAAGAAACCTAACTTGAGATACATTCCCCAAGCCACAGCTCTGAATGGAAACTCTGTCTGAATCCAGGTTTCCAGAATATCTCCCCAACCTTTAACATACAGGCAGGGGGGAAAGGAATAACAAACAATATAAGTGATAGAAGGAGAGAAAGAGGAATTCAATGTAACTGGGACTGAAGGAAACATTTCTCCAAGCCTAATGTTGGATCCTGGAATGAGCATAAAAAAGGATTTCTTATTTCAATCTATGCCTCATGAAGAAAATTAAACAATTTTTAAAAGGCAAGCTTACACAAGCCTATAAAATGCACTCTTAGAATGAGCTGCATGAGAAAAAAGCTATGAAGTCTGAATTTTCGTATTTCAAAGACTATATATTTTCATCTCTATCCCCAGTAAGGGTAACAGAAACAGTTATCAAAGGGAGAAAGGGGGAAAAAAAAGCAGCAGCAAAGGATAATGCATAATTCAGAGTCAGAAGTATTGGCCCTTGCCAGCTGGACAGCTACAGTAATCTCTCCAGTGGTTTATTCAGAATTTCCTCAAGTGAAAGAAGACGGTTTGTTAAAAATGACACCTTAGGGATGCATATATAATCCCTCTCTGACTTCCATGTCATGTTTCCTCAGTTTACTTCAAGTCAAAATACATTTCTTTCCCTTGCTCCCAGCCCTGTAAGGTCAGTCCTGCTAATGAAAATCAAGCTGTCTTTTTTCTGCTATCAACAATAGTCAGATAACAAAATACAGGTTCTGAACTTGGCATGTTTAGAGTTGGTGATGATGCATAAGCTGAGAGCAGACAGCTTCATTTTCTTTTAGCTGGGCTGACCCTACAGAGAAAGAACTGGGGGGGAAAAAATCCAAAACAACAACAAACTTCTAGTTTTGATTAGTAGTAAAAGAGTTGAGCAAACATGACATGACATAGACGCCAGAGTGCACAATATAACTGCATGAGCTGCAGTAATACCAAGAGAATGTAAAGAAATGTTAACATTTGTGTAAGCAACACTTGGAATGAGGTTTATGATCTTCCATGTCTTAATTACAGATATTAATACATTGATCAGAGACAAAATCAGAAAGGAAACCAGGAAAGATTCCAACACCTACACCACTGTTTGTTATTTTTCTCTTCTCTGTAACTTCCAAAGTACACTTTTTTTAAGCTTTATAGCACATGGCACAAACTTCCTGACAATCAGAATAAAATAACACTCCCCTGCTGGAATTTGCCTGTACCAGGATGTGTAGAAGAGCATCAAGGTTGTTGTGGGTGACCCATAAAACGGCAGCGCACCCGTAACGTTTTAGAGCCTCACTGAAACAACTGTGCAATTAGAGAACTTTCAACAGCAAGCAGGGTTTAAAGTTATCATGTAACAGCATGAAATTACACAGAAATTACAGTTTAGTGGTGCTGCTAGTTTGCAGCTGATCGGGAGGCCTGTACCATGCCCTCCAGTGGGGAAAACCGGTGCCATGGCTAATTATAAAACAAAAAATTGGCATTGCCCTGAGGCATCGCTCCGCTGCCGCTCTGCTTCCCAACTGGGAGCAAGCAGGACCAGCAATCCATCACCTTTGCTGTGTGCTGAGATGCACAGAGCAAGCTCAGCTAGCACTGGCTACTCAGCAGGGCTGCAGTGGCTCCCTTCTTCTGGCTAAAAGGACAAACTCCAAATGTCCTGCCCATGCTCACTGCAGGCTGCGAGTGTGGGGAAGGGACTGAAGGAAAATGGAATGGTTTGGTTTGGAAGGGACCTTAAAGATCATCTAATCCAAGCCTCTGCCATGGGCAGGGACACCTTTCTCTATCCCAGGGTGCTCCAAGCCCCATCCAGCCTGGCCTTGGACACTTCCAGGGATGAGACAGCCACAGCTTCTCTGGGCAGCCTGTGCCAGGGCTTCACCACCCTCAAAGGGAACAATCCCCAATATTCCATCTAACCTCTGTCGCTTTAGAACCATTGCCCCCTGCCCTGCCTTTATCTGCTCATGAATAATACAACACATCTTCCCTCCCTTCTTCACGTGACTGCAAAAAAAAAAAAATCTAGCCAATTTTATGTAGGATAAGAATATGATTTATCTGACAAAATCAATTTCCTTTTCTCTTGAATTTGATAATTCCTCAAACAAATCAAAGCCACTCCTCTAAAAAGTCTGAAACTTTAATTCTTTAGAGTATATCCATTCACAAAACATCCACTAAACTCAACAGGAATTTGGGTTATGGAGGTGTTCCAGCAGAAGGTTTTAAATAGACACTGACTGCACAAAGTATGCACCAGCACAGGGAATAGAAATACTCATCTGTGAGGGGCTATTGCAGCTCAGCTACTTCACTCTTCTAAATATAGAGTGCCCAGGATCTGCTGGGGTTAGATATCGATGCTCTCAGCTTAATTTTAAAATTACTGATATTTATTTTGATTATTTTTGTGATAGTCTTGGACTTCCTCCAAGAGCCACATGGCTTTTTTGCTTTTTTTTTTTTTTTAGTAGAAAGATTTGCAGGGAGTTGTAAGACATTCTTAAATGAGGGGCCAATGGAGACCCTGTACTTACAATAAATGGTGGGGAAACCTCTTAGAAACAGCTTATGCCAAATTAAGGCAGGAATAACAAAGGAAACGTGCTCTCTATGCTGCAGTTCTCATAAGTTATGATGAATTGTCTCCTGCTTTCTACAACTGCCAAAAAATCTGTATTTTTGACTTTGTTCACAGTCAGAACTGTGAGCACATGACTCACCCATACAAGGTGGCAACCACTTAGGTTTTATCGGTGATGTTTTCCCAAACCATGCAAACATTCTGGGGGCTCAGACTCCCAGCATATGCTGACTTCTTGTTTGCTTCTGTTCCCTGAGAAAGGAAAATAACTCTGCCATATTTTGTTCCAAAGCTCCTTGTACTGCAGGTCTCCTTTCTCCTGACCCAGGCCCCCCCTGCTGTGGAAGTTCCCAGCAGGATGTGCTGATGCCATCTGACAAGTTTTGTGCTTATCCACAAAACTCGGCGACCTGAAGCGGTGAGGACAGAGCCTTTCCCACAGGATACCCCCAGAAGCCTGGGAAATGGGGCTCTCCCTGCCTGTCCCTTTCCTGGTGCTGCTCAGGGACTCCCTCTGCGCTCCCAGCCCAGCCAGAATCTCACCTGGGCTCACCTGGCCAAGCCGGGCTGAGCCAACGCAAGGCTTGTTAAATCCAAAGCAAACTGATCCCTGCACGTGTTGGGATCTGCACCAGAGAAAAACTGGGATTTCACTGCCAGGTCACAGGAACTCACTGTCAGCCCCAAAAGGCTCATTAGCAGCTGTTCTGAGGAGGGATTTTTCCTGGGTTCATCTTGTTCCCTTTTCCATCTTTAACACCAGATTCTCTGCCAAGAAATGCAAGGAGAGCTTTTTGACTCTTCACATTAGCCTGACTAAAGGTAAACCTCTTGTAAATTTTCCTCAAAAAACAAAAAGATACTAAATTTTATTACCTGAAATTTCTAACTTTGTTTCCCTCCACAAACTGAGAACCAGAATATTCTGCAATAGCTTTCAACAGGAATAACAGCCCTACTTCAAGTATCAAATTCAACTGGTTTTTCACGTTGCACTATTTAAAAAGCATTCAGCAAAATTTTCTTCATCCTCATAAATTCTCAATTCTCTTCCTGAAATTAAGGTTCCTACACTGCTTGTTACATTTTAACACAAGAATTCAGCCTCTGGCATAAAAGTTGCAGCAAGTTCTGCATGAGAAAACCGGGAACTATAATGTAAGATCTTTGTAAAACCAACAGTAAAGTTTATAAACACATGATATAAATTTTACACACGTGTGATGATATGTGCAAGCCTCTCAGGCAAAAAAAGCCCCTTTGAAGTTCACTGGAAGCAGCTGGACTCTGATTCAGCCAAGTTTTACAAAGCCACATTTTCTTGTATAGAATGGCTTTTAAAATGGGATTGTGAAATATGGCAGTGGATGTAGAATGACCTGCCCCATGCAAACACATTCTGCCCCCAGGTAATTAAATACTCTGATGGACCAGCCTCTCCAGCTCTCTCTTGCAGGCCACCGAATCCATGGAAAATACCTTGGTGGACAGGGATGCAACTCCTAGGAACAAACAACCAAAAGAAACTGGCAACAACAACAACAAAAATGCTTCCCAGGAACCCCTGCAGTGAAGTACAAATGGCACAGCTAACAATTCAGTCACCTTACAAGCATTTAGGCTGGAAAAGACCTTCAAGATCATGGAGTAAAACTGCCACTAGCAAGTTTATCGTGAGAATTGCCTAAATCTGAAAGAGCACCAGAAGAAACAAGCAGGAACTTGGGAAAACTCGTCAGACTCCAGCTATAAGAGGATTGCAGTAACCTTTTTATACTTCAGTGAGGATTTTACTGTCACTTCATTCAGAGTCAGTGAACACTCTCCGGATACACATTACAGCACTATCTGCTCAAGTGTTAGCATTGCTTTAAAAGCATAAATGGCAGGGATTTGCTGGTTTTCAGCAAGTATCACCATGGTGAAACTCTGTCGAGGAATCCCACTAACACAAGCAGGGCTGGCATAATGTTTTACCTCGTGTTATCACCGGGAGCCTGTAGTTAGGTCAGGATCACACAGAATTGCTGTGAGGAGGTCAGAGTGGCACATCTTGCAATACTAATTCAACATCCCCCGCCAACGGGCACACAACAGGGCTGGAGCTCTGCAGAAATACAGCAGGAGCTCCTCAGTGCTGGGGAGAACAACACAGAATGAGCCAGCATGCAAATACTGGAGCAGGGGAATGGATTTCTACCCTCTGAATGAGCCTGGATGCAAATACTGGAGCAGGGGAATGGATTTCTACGCTCTGAATGAGCCCATCTTCGCTCCAGTGAGTTGCAAGGAGTCCAAGTGGGAAAGCTGAACTCCATAAATTGCCCTTCACTAAACCCCTCAATCTAAATTTGGCAGATGATCTGACCTGGTCAATAACCTGACAGCAAATGGTACTCGCTATCTATTTCTAGAAAATATACATCTTTGCAGAGGCTATTTAGAAGGGAGAGAGCCCATCCATTTCTGTCATGCAGAGAAAATGTTCCAAAATAAAAAGGAGCAATGAGACTTTCCTTCATGCTGCCTTGAAACTGCACTGGTTCACCTTCCTGTTTTGATTGCCTATAATTTCATGTTTCTAAGATTTCTAAATGTGCTGCAAATGGGGGAAAACATTGCTACAAACACAGAGCTGTGTGGCACCCTTCTAAACCTGGATCAGCCTTGCACTGATTCCCTTAATTCCACTCCCACACGTCATCAGCGGCCAAACGCTTCTCCAGCGCTTCAGAGGAGGAATCACACAGTGGGCGATTACAGCTCTCAGGGAAAGTTTCTTTTCAACTTTTACAAGTCAGAGATTTTAACTAATTCTCCAAGGATGCTGCCAATACTGCTGTACACACCTCTTTCCCTTCACTCCAGACCATTTTCCAAAGCTTGTTTGAAAGGCGTCTTTTGAGTCTCCCAAACACATCCCCTTTTCCCAGCTGTGTCCCACCCTCATTACCTGTGCAAACCTCCCTGAAGTCAGGGGGCTCCTCATGTGCAAAAGACTTTGCTGTGCTTTGAGAGCAAATTAAAGTGAAGAGTTGAAGATTTGAAGCTCTGCATTTTTTGCAGATACTGCTTTAAGAACCTAAATGTCTTTATTAATATTTAGTGAGCTTTAAATTACTGTTAATCAAAAAAAATCAAAAAATCTGCCTATCTCAGGGCAATATAACATTCTAGAAATTAGGAGAGATAAAAATGCACATTCAGACAACACAACAAATCCACATCTTTTAAACATCCCTTAATTCAACCATCACCCTGCATCTCACACCTAATGTGACAGTTCTGAAAACTACACTCTTTGATTGAGTAGCAGAATTAATTCCCACCTCAAACCTGCAGGATGGGCCAGTGAATAAATTAAGTACTCTTGACTAAAACTACCTGTATTTTTATACTATTAAATTTTTTTAACTCTAACATTGCAGGATGAAACACCATTTTTTCCAGATAAACATTTCCTTACCATTTAATCTCTTATTTTTTTAGTTATTCTGCAACATGTAAAAGATTTCTTGCACCATAAATCTAATCCAATTCCTATCAGTGTGGCTTCAAGGCACTGAAGTCACTACTAACACAGTGAAAGAAAGGGCAGAATTTAATCTCACCTGCATTTTATTTTATCTATCTAGAAAGGAGAGTAAACCAAAAATCATCACCTCCCTTCCTTCTAAAAAGCCCCACACAGCTGTTGGCTCACTTCCCTCCACCACAGCTTGGCATTAAAGTGAAGCTTAAGGGTGGGGGTTTTTTCTATCTTTTATCACCAGGGTTTAATAAGCATGAAAGTTCAGAAGGCAAGAAGAAAGAGATATTTAATTGTTTTCATCCCAGAGGATATTCTGGTGTAAGGCAGTTGCCGATTCCTGCAGATAATACCGTAACTGCACATCTTCATATACACATTTCAATCCTTCCCTGCTTTCCAGCCTAATTGAGAGGCAGGTTGTGTAACTTTTGAAATAAAACATATTGACTTTTGTTTTCCCCATCCCTGTTTTGACATGGAGTGATTTGCCAAGGCAGAAAGTCCAAGCGCAACAGGCGCACGTATCACAAACTTCCCCATAATGGGCACGCACTCACCCATTGGATCAACATCTTTCCATTTATTAGCATGACAAAGGACACAATTATTTTGGATATGCCTGAATGCAATTTTCATTAACTTTGCAATGATTTATTAACAAAAGTGTCAGGAATGTAATAAAAGCAGCAGGACTCCTCAAAATGCCAAAATAAAAAAAAAAAATTGAAAAAAAAAAAAAAAAGAATACAGCAGAATTTCCAAACATGCCTTGCAGCATCAGGTCAATAAGGTTGCTTGATTCTATCAAAAGCATCACCATGGTGAGTGAACTCTGCAATTAACAAAGAGTAAGCACAAAAAATGCTAATATCTCATTTGAATGTAATTATGCACAGATTACTGTTCACTGGAACAAGAAAAGGGATTTTAATTGTCACCCAAAGTTATGTGCAAGCCCAGGATTCGAGTTAACTTTTTTTGTTCAACAGACTTTATGCAACACTAAAACTGGAGAGTTCACAAATTCTTGTGTTCAGTGACTTTGTGAAAGGACTGCACTGACTTTGTACCAAGTGTGCAACTTCCCGAGTCCTTTTGTAACATCCCTCCATGTATGTTGGCAAGGTTAGTTTGTAATAAGTTTCCCCATCGTTTGCATTTTAATACTATTTGATCTCATTTACATGTTTAAATTTGTTCCTGTAATAAAATTCATTAGTATGTTTATCATAACCACATAATGAATATAGCCCTTATGTAAAATAAAAAATTGAAAGTACATTAGAGACATTACAAGCTGTTTGAAATTACTGTGCTTTGCATATTATACCTTATTAATTAAATTATAAATTATTTATTTATGTATGTCTTTAATCAGGGGCAAGCACTAGAACAATATTATATTAGTATAAGAAACACAATACAACTCCAAGCTAATTCACACACGGATCAGTTTTCCATCCATAGGATTCCTTTTGCCACAGGAAGGCAAATGCCATTCCTTGCTGTGCATCAGGGGACACAAACCAGCTACTTAAAGGGCAGTGAGGGGAAAATGTTTCTTGTGCCAGAGAAAACGTAACTTGTTAAGATAATATCTCCTTTGCATTTCCTCCTTTGGAGCATAATTAAATCAGATATGCAGATGGAACTGGAGAATAAGTCATTATTCAGGCTAATGCCGCATTCACATTATATAGAGTCACCGATTTTAAAAAATTAATAAATGGGAAAAAAAAAATCTTTCAGTGTTTGAAGTGGTTTCTAAAGTTCAGCAGACAAAATTTAGCATTTTATAACCATGGAGAATGTTAGGAAAATATCACAAGAGTGCCAAGACAGTTGTTTAAATTCATACTCTTTTTAACTAAACTGTTAGAAAGAAAAATTAATCCACTGATGTGCAACATTATTACTTTAAGAAAAAAATAGAGTTTATAAAAGCGAATTAATATTTGGAAGAAAACTATCATGTATTAAAAACAAAACCCACAAGATTACAGAAAAATGAGACTTGTATGTTTAAAGGTCAGTGGAACCTGCAGAAAATACCAAGGTATGAAAAAAAAGTGAAAGAAATTAAAACAAGATGCGAGGAATAAAATGACAAAATGTATAATTGAGATGGAAGAAGGGTACAAAACTTGCTCCTATTCTGATATCGAGGACTGGGGTTCAGTTTTGGTTTCAATCCCACTGGGAATTCTGAGCAGCTCATGTTGTGTCCTGTGGAAAGGGCTGAAGGATGCACACCTTTGCCATGGACTCTCTTTGTGTGAGTCTGGATCCTAAAGAGCAGCTGGTACCAGCAGTAAAAAGCCTTACGAGTGTGTATATGCACAACACTCCCACTGGCAAGGGAGATCCAACAGCTGCAAACACTGAAATTTTCAAGAAATGGTGAAATTATGAACAAAAATCTGAAGAGTGATCTTTGTTCTGTAGCTGCAAGAAGTGATGCTTCATAAAAAGGTGACATTTGGAAAAAAGCCTCCCAAAGTTACTTTCCTCCACCAGCAAGAAGAGGAATATTGCTCTTGTGTTTGATGCCTTGTGCTTCCACACTATAAAACTGCCCTGACAAGTTTCCAAGTGGCCTCAGGAAAAGCATGGATCCCTTTTTGTACATTCAGTATTCCCTCAGGAGACACTTTTCTGCACCGAACAAACCATGTTCTGTATCTCCAACAACTCATCAGGAAATAGGCTTTAATGAATGATAGAATCAAAGAGGCTTGGAAAAGACCTTTAAGATCAAGCCTGACTGTTAACCCCGCACTGCTAAAATCCCTCAGGAACGGGGACTCCACCACTGCCCTGGGCAGTGTGTCCAGGACACCAAATCACCACATGCCCCAAAAACCCAACCAAACCAAAACCTCCAAACACTCAGGTTGCCTGGAGCGAGGCTGTGGTTGTATCACCATTCCCCACAGAGAAGAAACATGCCCAGATCCCTGGTAAGCACAAAGGAGCTGGGGAAATGAATTCCTATTTGAGGGGCCTGGAAGCACTGCACTTGGCACTGCTAATGGTTGGACTCGGTCTCCAAGGTCCTTTCCAACCCAAATGATCCTATGAGTCTATTATTTGAGCAAAGGATAATTGCCATGGATTTGGATGTCCACGAGCTGCTCTTGGACAGCACCAGGATTTGGCTGATCAGCCGGTGCAATCTTCAGCGCCTAAGGCATGGCCAGTTCCAAGATTTCAGCCCTTCCACCAAGTCCAGAACATTCTGAGGCTACCAATTATTCCAGAGGACACAGGAAGAGAAGAGCCAAATTAGTGGGCTGCTGGCTGAGCATCCTTCTCCCTCCCTCTCATGGCTCTCCTTGTCTCCATGCCCGTTCCCTCTCCCCTTTTTTCCACATGTAGGCTCCTACAGCTTGTCACAGATTTCTGGTGGGGATAGAAAAAACTCTCTAAGTGCTGAGAAGAAGGAGATATTCAAGAACCTGCTTAAGAACACTGCAACAGAAGTGCAAAATTTACAGTACAGCTATTTCTGTGGCTGGACTGTGGGACTGAGCCCCAAGAAAAGACTGGAAACCAGTGCCGAGCTGGGCACAGGCTTTTGCAGCCCTCTTGGAGAGAATGGTAACTCAGGCACTGAGGAACCAGAGAGGAAACCTTCCACGTGTCCATGTGAAGGGCAGAAGGGACACCTCAGCTGCACTTCTGCCCAAGAGGCTTCATTAAACATCTGCCTCCATGGATTAAGAGAGTAGCAAATTCAAGGATTTGGAGTTATCAGAATAAATGAATTTATCACCTCTTCTCAGTACTACTGGGGAATTCAGAGTTCAACAGAAGGTCTATGCAAGAATGCAGGGCACTTCAAACACTTGCTGAAAGTTGCTGAAAATCTTAAATTGATTAAAATGTTCATTGGTTTGGGGGTTTTGGGGTATTTTTTTTAAAAAAAAATGAGTGGGGGGAAATATTTTGAAGACTTTGTCTTTATAGATAAGACAACTGGTGCAGTATTTTGGAAAAACCATCAATTCAAATGACAATTCAAAAAAAAAAAAACATAAAGATGTTAGAATTTGGAGGGATACCAGCAGCTTTTTGCAAGGACCAGGCAGGGTGCTGGTGCCCACTTCAAGCTTGACATTGCAATTTAATTCTGACTTTTGCAAGGACGTTTAACAAGAGGTTTTCTTTTCCTACCACTGAACACTGGCTTCATTTCACAAAGCTACAGCAGCATTCTCATTGTCTTTATCTGATACAGGATTCCCCTAAACAAGCCAGTTCAACTCTCTGACCTGCTTTCCTCCCCCTCCTGCTCCATCAGACATTATAAAATTAATTTTAAAATATGATTCCTCTAGACTTGAGATAAGAGCTTATTAATACCTTAAGCTATGTCAGGATTAAAAAGGAAAAAGATAGATAAGCATTGATAAAATTGCTCTATTTCAATCAGGAAAAACATGGTTCAAGTAAGAAAATCTACTCATTAATTATCCTGGAGATGGTGGAAAAGGGAGGATACATCTGGAAAAAATTATTTGCATAGTTAAAAAAGAATACAAATATATAATGGACCAAATTTATGACTTTTACTGAAAAATGACTGTGCAAAAGGTTTTTTTTAAAAGTGAAATATTTTGGGTATTAAAGTGAATGGAAAAAAGAGACAACAATAAACCCCAAAACATTTGTTCTAATTACCTTACTTTAATTTAGTCAGCAAACAGGCTATTCCAGACTATCCTTACCTAAATATTCTACCAAGAGAAGGAACAACACAATTTTCTTGCAATATGTGTGTAAAAAATACAGAATTTTTTTCTTCAAATAAGAAGCCAAAGTCACAGCCAAAGTAAAAGAGTTATTTTCCTTCCCAACCAATTTAAATTCCTCAACAAACAATTTAAATGCATTAGGTATTTTCTGAAAATTTACATCATGGAAGAGATAGGGAAAAGACACCTGAAATACTAAGTTATTCTAAATCCTGCTTCTCTTCAACATTAAACATGAACTTTATCCAAAAAATCCCTGTGATGTTACAGGTAATATTCACATACACCTCCCACCATCCTCAAGCCTTTTCATTTTGGGCAGCTCAGGGCACTGGTTTCACAAGGCCTTACTGGTGGAGCCGATCGACAGCAATTCCCAGAGTACTCCGAGGGCTTTGGGTCCTCTTGGCTGCTGCAGATGACACAGGGAGATACACAAGATGAAGAACTACACAGAGATTCAGGGCTTGCCCCTCTGCTACACCTGTTTCAGGTGTGTATTTCTGTGCTAAAAGGAATCACTGACTTCCCAAAGAGAGTGCTTGTGGTGTCAAATTAAAAATTCAGGATACTTGGATGTTTTGTCCAGTAGAAACATTAAGGGAATCATTACTCAATTTCCTGAGATTAAATTCTCCACAGTAAAACTGCACTATAAGCTTCTTTAAAGTGAATTACTGTTCCCTTTAGCTGTAATTGGCAGGGTGGATTGAGTTCCAGGCATCCTGGTTTTGTGGGGTTTGCTTGTTCTCTAAGAGCTTAGAAGATTTCAGCTCATGGGGTGAATGTTTAGGGAAGTTGTAAGTGTGATGGCAAACAGGGAGTTTTGACAAAAAACATTCCTCACTTGTAACCATCACAGGAGGGAGTTGTGTCTGCTGTAATAAATCCTTTACTGTACTGAGTAATAGGAATCTATTCAACTGTCCTTAAAGCATTAATTTTACTGGCACAATCACAAGACTGTTATTACCTTAATAAATTTCATTTGGTTTACTAGTTAAAATATATATGGTTTGAATATTGGAATAATCCAATTTGATTTGGGTAACAATGGGAAAACTGCTTACATAGCAATCTCTAAACATTTTCTAATGGACTTAGATTATGTGTTTGTAAAGGACATTGACAGATAATATATTTAATTTTCCTGGGAGCAAACTGGAGATCCTTAAAGAGGGAAGATCTAAGCTAAAGCAGATTTAGAGATTTCAACTTGTCTTTAAATTGTTGGTCCAAAACAAAGGCATTATCCAGTTCCCCTCTACTTTTGGTGACACGGATGAAATACGAATAAAGGAAAAAGCCCAACTTTCTCTATCTCCTTTGAAAGAAAAGAACA
Organism: Poecile atricapillus; assembly: GCF_030490865.1. Classification (NCBI taxonomy): domain Eukaryota; kingdom Metazoa; phylum Chordata; class Aves; order Passeriformes; family Paridae; genus Poecile; species Poecile atricapillus. Next base: position 114,342,191 of record NC_081251.1, read on the forward strand.
ACAAACATGTCTTAGACAACAAGGATCATTAGTGTGTATTTAAGCATTTACATGAGGAAAGTGCTATCCAGGTAATTAAAGATAAGCAGCTGGATCCCACCCTATGGCTGGTTAGTTGGATAAGCCCCTTGCACAAAGTTTGAACAGTTACAGATATTAACGAGCCCACATTCATTAAGAAGCATCTTTTCCATGACAGAAGAGAAGGGGCCTGAATGTCAGCAGAGGCAGCTCCTGCTATTCTGCACAAACTGCTCTCCAGGGCCAGGGGATTCCACACTAAACTGTGGACAAAGCACTCTTCAGGATCAGAAGGAATATTCCTTTCTGATCTTAGAGACCTCGTGCTTGGCTCAGTCTGCAGCAACACATGTTCTGAACATACTGAGCGCACTGTCAACGCTTGGAAAATTAGTAATAATTGTGGAAATCTTTGCAGGACTTTTTCCTGTGCCACAGAAGCGAGTTACTGCAATCTGCTCCCTCTATATTCCTTAAAGAATAGTTCTTGTGCTTCTGGCAGGCGACCAATTGGACCCCGATTTTGGCAAAGCGTTGGGTCTTGAGTGTTACACATACACACAGCTTGTAAGGATGCGTTTCCTGATGAAGTTCCTCTTCTCTCAAATGTCTGAGGGCAGCAGCTAACCTTGGTTTAACTCCACTGATTTCAAGGAAATTGAGCTGAAGGGATGAATTTGGAGCAGAGTCAGAGCTGAGTGCCATGGAAGCACTGGGCAATTTATAAGGAACGAAGTCTCCTCACATTCCCAGTACCTTCCGCTGTGAGGAGAGGCCAAGTGCTGATAATTTATTAGTGGAATCAAGATGAACAGGAAATGAATTGAATTCTAACCATAACATTCAGATAAATAAAAATAGTTCACCTATCAGAAGCTTTAAACTTAATCATCCTTGTTTTACACTCCAATAAAATAATCTATGGCTGCCTTTGTTTGTAAAAGTTTTTAAAACCCAGAGGTGAATTTGCAATAATCACAGAGGTAGGCCCTTACTTTAAAAGATGACACACCAATGCAAAGTAATAATGTAACACCCAATTCAATAATTGTCTGCATTTAGATAAAATATGGTTCTGTATTTCATCATTAGGTGTTTCTGAGCCTAGTGACAAGAGAGAGATAAAGAGCCTCAAGGCTCTCCACAACCATAACCAGAAATGAAATTCTCAGGAAAACAAATACAGTAAGATGTTCAGCTAAATGAAAATACAGGTCTTTCAGAACAAATATCTATGTGTGGGTTTTAAGAATCAACATACATACAAGTATGTGGGGTTTGTGTGTGTACACACATATAGATTGTTCACCTAAGTCTTTAACACATTTGCATGCCATGCGTATTTAATATACACATTTATGGATTTCCACACAGCTGTATGTATTTTTTCCCTGTTGTAAGTTAAGGGTTAATGATGTGGTTGTCTTGAAAAGAATAAGTTTTTAATTGAACACCAAAGTTAGTGGCTACTCTCAGGCTTGGTTTGTTTTCATCTTCATTGCACAATGGTTTTGAGAAGCCAACAGAAGCTACTGTAATGTTTTCTCTTGCAAAGTCTGTTTGCTAATCAGTAGTGGATCTAATCAAGGACCTAATAAGTGCATAATGGTACATTTGCTTCCCAGGAGAAACCACTGTTTCTCATCATACCAGAAAATACCCCCTCTCAAGGTGCAACCAGGATCCGTGGACTCGCTGCAACAGTCTAATAATTTAATTGCAAGCCCTTAGGCAGGGATAACTTAAATTACAATTAGGAGCTCTAGCACTGCTGCTAACATCTGTGTGATGAACACTGCACTGATTAAAGGCTTTTAAAAGAGAACTCAGCACTTCACACTCCAGAACAAGTCAGTGCAGTAACTTTGAAGTCCTCTATCGGACTATTTTAATACTTGTGATGCACTCTGCCTAGTCCTTCCTGTGGGGATTCAAAGGCTCCAGGCTCAGTGTGGTGTCTGCCCTTTGAAGGCCCACAGGGCCGTGCTTACATTAGAAATAGCTTTTATGCAGGGGTAACACACAACACAAAGTCATTCCACAGCACTGGAAGAAATGCACCGGACACAAACCTTGCCACCACCTCCAAAAATGCAGGGAGCTTTGGGAGAATGCAGAGCTCACAGAGCAGTGGGAATACAAGGCCTGTCCCCATCCTCTGGACCCAATCCCAATGGGATTCTTCAGAGCACACCCCATGCACCAGCACTGAGGACAGAGGGGCACCTGCAGAGCAGCCTGAGCCTTCCAGGGGAGATCTCTCCAGTTTTACACTCACATCCATGCAATGGCTCCACAGGAGGCAGTTTTTGCACAAGCCAGTGATTTTCCCCTTGGCCTATAGGATTGCAGCATAGAACGCTGTCAGTCACAGGAATAATGGCATAAAGGGAGCATGGGAATATGGCCAGCCTGACCTACACAGGTGTTCAAGCATCCATGAACATTGTGACTGTGCAACCATCTCAGCAGCACCACACCAGTGACCACAGGCTGTTAGTTTAGAGCAAGAGCACCCCAAAGACCAAATTTCCAGACTAATAGGCAGGTACAAAACTCCAAAAGCAATGGAGGGCCATGAATTTATTCCAATCCTGCCCCCAGAGCTGTGCTGTCCCAGCAGTCTCCCATCCCAAAAGCAGTGACTCCTAATGGATGGCAGAATCATGAGCTACTCTTCTTCATGGCCTGATTTTAGGAATCTCAGCTTTTCTGTTCCACCTTGGGAAGCCCTCTCTGCTGGAGAGAGCAGCAGGCCCAGGTATTCCACACATGAAGCAAAAGAACTGTGATACAGAACTAGGATTTTGTGAAACGTGCTGCAGAACTCAGCAATGCATAAGGGTGACAGCTACACTGAGCCTGAAGTATGTGAATAAAACAGTTTCCCTTTTCTGACAGGAAATTCCACTGTTTGAGACAACAAAACAGAAAGAGCAGCAGCCCTGAAGATACGGCCCGCGCAAAATAAACTTTTTTTTTTTTTAAAAATAAGAAGAATCTTGGCATATGGTAACAAAAACTATATAATTCTCTTGATCTTTAATCTCTATGCCAATGTCTGTTTTACAGATTATGGCCTCAGCTACTGACAAATCTGCTTAGTGAGTTTTTGGCTGACAAATCTGGCAACACAAATGCTGTCTGAAATACATTCAAAAGGCTAAACATTTTCATAATAGCTACTTTACACAGCTTAGTAGGTTTCCCTTTAGGACACCAATTTGATTTTTTTAAAGTGACAGTGTTAATTTTTATGATTACACACAGAACTGAGATTTTTATTTAATACAGTGGGTCTTCTAAAGCTTTTCAAGGGGATCAACCACTTTGCCAACAGACGGGTGTTACAGCAGGGGTGATTATAGTAATTTTTCATGTAATTGGGAGTCACCATTTGGTTGCTATCTTTCACATGCTTGTTGCCTCATCATATAATCCTTCATAATGGGGGTTTGTTGTGCGTCACAAGAATGTGCCAAGCAGCCAGGAAATAATAAACAGAGGAACCCCCTGGCTCATGGGTAGCACAGCATTTTAACATCTGCCCAGCTTCTTTCAACTGCAATAAATTTCAGCTGATAACAGTGACCCAATATGAAGGCATTTTGTTGTTGTTGTTTTTAGGACAAAATCTTGAACATCACACTTCATTATCTCAGCTACAGTGGCACAATCTGTGAGGACACAACTTGCTGACAAATGGCATTGCCTGATGTGAAAGATCTTCATTCATCAGGAATTAGGAGAGACATCAAGTTCTTGCCCCGAGACCTCTGGGCTCTCTGTGAACTGCCAGAGTTGTCCTATGCAATTATTGGCTGCAGTTGCTTGCATGAAATTATAAATCATTTCACTGGAAATTCTGAAGCCATGCCACCTCTGGTTGTGATCTCACCAGGTCTCCTCCAGCAAAGAAAGAATAAACAGGGACAGTTGACTACAGCAGGAGCTCTCATCACATTCAGGCTGACACCACAAAACACAGGAGCACCTGCTTGACATCAAACCTGAGAACTGCACCCTCAAAGTTACTGGGATCAGATACCAAGGTATTATCAAGGGATTCTGTAAATTTTTGGCTTTGTTTGTAAAGAAACAAAGATCCATCTTTCACTTTTCCTAAATTAACAACAAAAAGAAACCACCAGAAAAAAAAAAAACCAAATTACCATTAAAATAAGTCCTCCTTTAATATGTTACTAAGAGCACCATTTACCACACTGAATTCTTCCTTTGACTTTTGGATTTATGCTTTTGTATGTTTATATATTTCAGCTTCCATGGGCAAAGAGCTGGACAACACCCTGGCTGGTAGATGGAAGCCCTTTGGAGCCACCCTTGCTGAAGGCAGCAGAATAGCCCATCACCCAGTGTATTTCCCATTGCCTGGAGCCAGGAATTTCACATCCTGGATCAGTAGGATGAGAGGGCCATTTTCACAATGATGCTTCAGTGAAGACTGAATACTCCATCTACCTCTTGTTGACTAAGAAAATGCATACAGATTTCCATTCCAGTTCTGCCAAAGCTCTCTGAAATGTGCGTGAGCAAACTGTACTTAGAGGTGTAGAACAAAGTCCCTGGCTGAGGAATAAAGACCTCAGGTGACTGCCCTACTGGCATTCAGTCTTCCTCATCCAGCTCAAGAGCAGACAGCATGTACTGGCAAGTCTAAGCAGCCTCTTTCTTCAGTAGTTGTAAATTAATTCCACTACAAAATGCAGCCCATGGTTGGCCTCTTTCATCCTTCATAAAGACATATAATACGGCACCAATGTATGTATGGTTTTAATTACACCAAATAAAAAACTAAATAACAACCCAAAATACAAAAGGCACATTTTACTCCAATAAACTGGCTATGGCTCAAGCAGCAAAAGCTCTTTTATATTCATATAAAATACTTTCAATTCCAGAATGATCCTATTAAAATTAAAATGTTTAAGTTTTACTGAACTTGGTGAGTTCAAACATTAACATCCTAAACTTGACAACATTTATCTGATTTTTATTTCCACTACTACAACAGTTTCAATATTCAGTATGCCAGGAAGTTCTTGTCCTCTAACAGAAATTGTAGATCCCGGCAGCAAAAAGCATTTGCACTTTCTTTACCAGAGCTTGGGAAGGTAGTCTGGGACAACAGGACAAACATATTATCTTGATGTTCCTGCTAACTGGTAGGTTGTTATTAACTGTTGAACTGCTTAATTAGGTCTTCTAGTTAACAGGCTGTTATGATTAGAGGGGACAATGCCTGTGCGTGGTTGAGCTATTGTTTCAAGCCATTTGCAAATTCAGAAGAAGCATCACTCAATTCACGCTCGGGAGGATCTCTCAGTGAGCTGAGAGCAGAGCTGCTTTCTCTTCTTCAGAACAAAACTCTCACTTCAGGCAAGGAGTGGGTGAATTCCCCAAATCAAATACATCCCCCAAAGGATAACAGATCACCCTGTTGGGCACCTGGGGCACAGCAGAGATCGCTGACCAGGGCTCACAGTACATTTTCAGTAGAGTCATTTCACTGCACTTGGGCTCCTCAGCTTTGTTTCCATTTTCTCTGAGTTAACACTCGGTCCATCTGACTTGAAATGACATTTTCCCTTTGCATCTCAATGGCACAGCACAGTCCTCTTCCTGCTATTTTAGGCTCTTTCATACTCTTTTTAGAATTCCCCTACACAGAAGCTCCTTTCTACACTTTTCCTATTTACCTTTTCTAGTCACCAGCTGGTGGTTTCATCTCTTTCTAGAAACCACTCAGCCTCCCAGTTTAGTCCCACGTTCATTCCATTTCTCCTGGCCAGCTGCCGCACCTTCCAGGCCACTTTATCATATTCCTCTTAAAATAAATGAAACCTTGACACAATCTTTGCACAACTGTCTAGCAAATCTACCCCCTCCAGAAGGGCTGCAAATTGATCAAAATTTCAGAAAGTACCAGCTATTGCTTAAGGAACCAATCACTGCTTGTTGTCACCCTTTTGTCTTGTATTCATCATTTCTCCTCTGTTTTATCCAGCCACATATGAGAGACCATAACTACACTTGATTTTATAATTAGACATATAGTGCATAACTACACATTGGGAAAAACTCCCAAGGAATTCCTGCTAAGTGAAGGTAACATCGGAGGCTGCATGGGGGAAAATCAGGTCAAGTTACATTCTGCATAACCTTCACAATCCTCTTTATTTTAACACAAAGATACAGAATATTTCAAGGCGTCTGATTCTTCCCCTCCAACTATTCAGACCTGTTACATGAACTTTTGCTCAGTTTTTCTATAAGCACAGGTCAGGAGAATCACCATCTGTACTGCAGAGCTAAAATAGTGCTCCCTGGCCCTGGAACACCCCATTCTAAAACTCTCTGAGGGCATATCCTCTCCTTTGTGAGAAAATGGGCTTTTATGTAAAATACATACTGCTAAGGAGCAAATTTCTCTTATTCACAGACTAGCCAGCAAAAGAAGAGTTCAGCTCCTTTCCACACAGAGTCTTGACCTTTCTTCAGGTGGAAATTATGTACAATATGAGGTAGACATACCTGCTGAAAGACAGAACGACTCTGGGAAATTATTTCAGAGAAAACAGGTGGTAACAATTTTCATTAATTCCAGCTCTTTGCCACAGTTGATCCCACAACCCAGCAGTTTGAAGATCTCAATGCAAATTCTCAGCTGCTGCCATCATTCCACTGACTTCAGTATCAATTGATTTCAATCACCTCACGTCCAGGGATTTTTGTCTCCAATTCCTGTTGTGTAAAGGACTGACATTCACATTGAAAATGCTGAAATTAATCTAACAGTAACAGATTCAACAATTCTCACTCCAGTCACCAACATACCAAAACTACTTTAAATAGTACAGTCCTATAGTGACTTGATGACATAAATTCCTGTTTGTGTACAGAACAAAAACCCTGCATGTTTCAGCTCATGGGAATGGCACGGAATGGATTCCAGACAAATCAGGTTTGCCAGCTTGTTTGGGACACCAGGCTGGTCTCCCTTCCCGCTTCACTTGTTGCTGTCAGTCGGCTGTCAGAGACACAGATTTTTTGATGAAAAATAAACTCAGACATTAAATCATTAAGAGGTGTCTTGGCATGTTCAAAGCCTGTTTTGGCAACCCAAAAAATGATACAAAGGACTCAGGATCCATTAGGGCCCTGGCCTGGGAAATGTTGTTCAATACCATGATGACACAAGTCTTGCACCTCACTTCCCTAGCCCATATTTGTTTTACCTATCCCAGACTGCCTTAATATTTTAAGCAATGCTTTTCACACTAGTGATTTAAATTAGAGCAAAATCCAGGGCAGAAATCTAAAGAATAAATTTCATCAATTACAAGCACCCTGCTACAGGTTTGTCTGAAGCCTCTAGAAAAAAAAAATATTGCTAACTGTATGTTATTTATGAAGATGGGAGGGCTGTAAAGTTTCACTTGTCAACCAGTACATGCAATTTTGCTTCCAAACGAAGTCAGTTTTAAAGCACTCCCCCAAAGGCAGGAGTTCAGTTGAGTTGTCAGGTACCACCATTAGTGACCACACACAAATTGAAGCCTTTTTCCACATGTGCAGCCCAGACAGTCATTTTTCTGTGCTGGAAATTAATGCTCTGGCTTCTTGACAGACAGGATTTTTTTTGTAAGGTGGTGGTTGTCTGGAGAAACCTATTTTGCACTGTGCTTGGTTAAATGATGACTCCAGAAAAAGTTCAAAGAGGGCCTCTGAAATAATTGTTAAATACCACTATTTCTGCAATAAAATGGATTTGCATAGTAAGCCAACACTGCACATGTTGATCTGCTTTAGCTAAGACAAATTACCAGGACAAGGGGATCAAATGCACCCTCAGCAAGTTTGCAGACAAGTTGGGTGGGAATGTTGATCTGCTGGAGAGTGGGAAGGCCCTGCAGAGGGATCTGGACAAGCTGGATCGATGGGCCAAGGACAATTGTGAGTGTCCTCGGGGACACGAGTTAGGGGTGGCCCTGGCAGTGCTGGGCTAACAGTTAGACTCACTCTTAAAGGGTCTTTTCCAACCTAAATGATTCTATGAACGTTCAAAGAAAGCACTGCTGCTTTCTTGCTTCCTGGGAATCTGAAATAAAGTCTCTCATAAATACACAGGAGAAAATAATAAAATTACAGTGAATTGCTCTGTCTTAAGGAACACTTAATCCTGACTCTGCAGCCATTGGTGCTACCTCCTGCAATCTGTCTGGCTTCCTCCACTACCCTCCAGTTTATTTCTAAGAATACAAACATTGTCACTGCTTAGGCTCCATTGCTTCTGCTTCCTTCAGAGCAGGCTAGGTAAAAATAATCTTTTTGCTGCTGCTAAAAAGACTGTATCTGCCAGACACAGACAGTGCTGACAGCTACACACAGGTCAAGAGTGTGATTCAGTTCCTATAAAGCAAAGAAGAGTCTTGATGTTGATGTTAACAGGGACTGGATCCAGATCCAGAAGTTCTAATTTTTCCTGCTGGAAGCCTTCCAAAACCTCCCAAATGTCTGAGCTCAGGCTAGAAGAATGAAGATAGTCTCAATAACCAATAAAGATACAAGTACACACAGAAATGGCTATGGAATGGGAAGGAAAATAGGGGGGAAAAGAGCAAATAGAAAGCCTTTTCCCCTGTGTATCCTCAATCAGTGTTTGTCCTGCTCCTACCTGGCTGTCAGGCCATGGTGTAGCACTGTGCACAGAAATATGTGATCAGTGAGGTAAAACACCTGTTCTATTTCGGTGCTGCCCCTGCCGTGCTCTTATTTGCACAGGTGTGAATGAGGATCCAAGGGGAAAGGCACTGGTGACTGGGACACCATTCAGCACTCCCTGCTCCAGGAGCTGTCACCAGCTCTACCCTGGCTACACATTGTGCAGACACTGAAGAGCAGCTGCCAAAGCCACAGCATTTTCTTCCCACCCTCTTGCCAAGTGCACCTGCTGCCCAGAGCCCTCGCTCCGCCCCTGCCAGAGCTGCTTGTTGCTTTTATTCTCTTATTTCCTCTTGTGCCTGACGTGTGTGATGCATTCCTGCTGCAGCATCAGAAGGAATATTTAATCCTTTTAATTAATGGAGGATGGACATTGCTGGTCAGTGACTTACAGGGCTCGGGCCACATGCTGGTTTTCTGCCTGGCTCCAGATTCTGGTGCTGCAGACACCTGAGGCAGATGGAGGAATGGAAGGGTCCACCTGGACATTGCTGCAGCACTCATCTCTGACAGGTGTCTACAGATTGCTGCTATTTTCCATCCTTGCTGCTGCTACCTTTGTGGATCTGCTGATCATTGCTCACAAAGCACGTTTCCATTGTGAGCATCCCAAATCTGGATTTTCTCACCAAAGCAAACATTTAAAAACACAACCCCCCTGGCCATCTCTAATTGCTGCAAAGTTCAAACACATCCATCCTCATCACGTAACAAAGGAAAAGGACACAAAAACGTCAAAAATCACACTTAAGCAATGGTGATGGGCAGCAGCACAAAACCAGGGTGAACTTGTGAACCACAGGCCTCGTTTGTCCTTTCCTGCAGTGATCTTGTCTGTGCTGCCAGGGATCCGTCACGTTCCCAGCACCACTTGAACTCAGGGGTGTCTGTCTGCAAGTGCATAATACAAAGCCCAGCAAAGCGCCTTGAAGGTACAAGTAGTGGCACTCAGAGATCCAGTGAGCCTGCAGGGAGCAAGCTGCTCACTCTGAGGAGCACAAGTCTTTCATGACAGCCACTGGTTTTTCTTTTCTTAAAGTAAAAATTATAAAATAAAAAATAAAAAAAATAAAAAAATCAATGGCACAACTGCACCATCGCCAGTGCTAAAAGGATCAGGCCCCTCTGGTGATTTCAGATGTTGCTCATTTACTCAGAAATTAATCCTCCCTCCCCTCATATTCAGAGCCACTTAACGCCAACCAACAATTATGCCATCTGATCACTAAAAATAAAATAACTTTTCTTCTTTGTCTCTGAATGTATTCCTTCAGGACCCGTTTTTTTCTGCTGCTCAGTGAGCCAGAGAGACGGATATTATGAGTCCTGGGTGTTTAACAAACAACATGACATGCAACACTCTTGAAGAATACAAGTGCAGGTCTTCAGCTTTCACAACAATGGATCTCATTTTGGGAGGAAAAATAAAAGGTACGAATTTAATTTGTTTAATCTTTTGGTTAAGTAAGAAATGTGGACATAGACACCATAACAGCACTGAAATGCAAGCCCTGCTCTGTCCAAAGAATGAATACTGTTATGGTTTATGAGCAGCATTGAAAAGATAAACAGCATAAAAATAAACACTCATGAAAGATCAGAATAAACGTTGTGTTACTCTTGGTACATATGTAACAATTAGGAGCTAGGTCTTGCAACCTTTATTCTCAACAATATCAATAGGATTACTGAGTAATCCTCAGAGGGTTTCAGGATCAGACAATAGTGTTCTGCTGTGTTTTCATATAACAACGTATCTCAACACATCTTTCAACATCTTTAGCCAGAAAGTAAATTGGTTGTGTAGCGATTCTGCACGAAGGTAAAACAGAAAAGGCTGTCGTCCCTCTCTGCACAGAAAGGCACCTTAATACTTAATGTGATTAATTGAGGGGAGATTAATGACTGAGTCAACAATCATTCCCATCCGGAGTGTTTGCATAGGAGTGTGTGGGTATGCTTGCAGGAGTACACTTGTGTGCAAAAATCAAACACAAAACCTGATCACATGTTCACAGCTGGAAACTGTGTTCGCCTTTATTCAGTAAGGTATAAGGCACTATCATTTAGCTCTCCCACAGCAGGAGGAAAAATGGTGCCACAGAAGAGAACTATCACATCAGACACACTCCAGGGGTCTCTTTTACCTACATTGTTCCTCTCCCAAATGTAGCTCTTTAAATTTTAAATAGAAAAAGAAGACACAGAAACATTGTGCGGTACAAAAATGTCACAGGGAAAAAAATGTGGAAAACATTCCTCATTAAGCAAGGTAAATACCCTAAAGTTCAGGTGTAGCTTTGATGGTGCAGTGTGTGCCTTTAAGACTTAAAGAAACACCCACATCAAAGTGTTGTCTTAAGATGGTGAGGCTTTAGTTCAAACATAGCCAAGTTGTACAATAGCTGATGTGGTGAATGTCTACACTATTTTTATAGTGAATAAAACATGGCAAAAATACAGGTTGGACATCACATTTTCCATTTCTTTCCATTTTTTTATTTTTTATTTTTTTAATTCAGAGAGGATAATGTTTATGTTCATATATTTACAGCAAGCTACACCCAAAACATCAGCTCAGAGTTACACATCTTTCTTGTGTTCTAAATACTGCCCTAAATGTTCAGAAGGCTAAATACAGAGAAATCCAACAGAAACACTGCTAAAGCACACAAAAATCACAAGTTTAAAAACAAGAAAAAAAAATTCTTTTTATTCTCAATATATTTTACAAGGTAGAAAACACATTCTGAGAATTCAGATTGATATCACCAAGGAAGAGTTTTCCTCTAGAAGATTCTCAGTGTATTTCTCTCTCATCTTGTTGATTTGTGTTTCCTAATTTTCTCAAATGAGCTTTCACTGTGGTTATTTGAATTCCAGTGTGCACAGACCACAAATAGCCCTCCCTTCCTGCCCTACCTGAGCCTGTGCCCAGCTTGTGAGGAATGGGGGAGCCTCACTGAATCCCACTGGGATGCAGCTCCCACAGTTCCCCCATCCCCTGCCCCACTGCTGCACCAGCCATGGGAAAAAGCCACACAGAGCCAAGGAAGGTGCTTTGGAAAGCAAGTGGGACCTCATCCAGTGAGAGAATAGATATTTCCACATACGATCCAGGCAAAGTTGGTAGCACCCAAAAAACCTTGGACTATATTGTGATCTACACATTTCAGCTATTAATCATTGGCCCAGTTGAGTGAGGATTGGCTTTTGGAAACAAGGGCTGCCTGTGGAAATCCCACCTATGGAATACTTCGGTGTTTGCAATAATACTTTCTCTAGGAGATGTCTTGGATCTTAATGATGGTGACCTCAGCAACTATGGTTTCTTTTTATATTTATCACTTCTAGTAAAAATTGAAAGAGAGCTGAAGCAAAACAAACTGTTGTTCACATTGGCTAATACATTTGTTAAATATCAATACAAGCCACTTAAAATGATCAACGGGGTAATTAAAAATAGAGATGAAAAAATGTAAAATTACTGTTTATCTAAGAGAGCTAAAAAGAGTTCACAAGAGAAATATTGTCAGAGTGCAAACATGAACTGTCAGACCTACCTTCTCTGGTATCAAATTCTGAATAAAAATACATCCATTAAACAAAGGTTTAAAGATAAATTATTTAAAAATACATCAATAAAACATTAAGCAATGCTGCTTGCTAAAGAAATACAAGGCCAAGCAATCATACCTTCCTTAGCCATGATGAAATCATAGAAGGGAAAAAAAAATACATAAACCACTTCATGTAGCTTGGTGATGTATTATTTGATAGGAAACACTTCCCTGCGAGTGTCCATTAACTGATGCTTACACTGTAACTCACAGTCTATGACATCCATATGAATCTCAAATGAATTCGCTCCTATCACTGCTGGTTAAATGAATACTGTGTGGATTGGGGCTCTTTTTTGAGCAGATGCAATCTGTTCATGTATGATGAGCTCTATCTGAATCGAAGGGGTTGCAGTGAGCCGGGTACAAGGAAGATGCACAAACGAGCGCGAGAGGTTTAATCCGGCGGCACGCGGAGATCAGGAAGCCGGTGCGTGTTCTGAGGAATGGGAGGGGAAAAGCAACTGCACAACATGGCAAAAATCAGATTCTAGCTGTGATATTAAAGAGCAACAGGAATGCACACAGAAAGAGTAAGAACTGCTATTGTGTATTGACAGAAGAGAAACAATGCACCAGAGCGTGAGAGAAAGATGCTGTTGGGAAAAAAAAAATTGGAACAGAAGGGAAGTGAAGAGCCTTATGGTGTGTAAAGATTAGGTAGTGATTGAGGACATGTTAGAAAAACAACCTGTGAGGGAGACTAATTGTGACCAAAGAGAAAATAACAAAAAGCCTGAAAAAAATGGGCAGAAACAGATACAATCTCCTGTTTCAGAGAGAACAGCTCAGGGCCAGTCTAGCAACCCAGGACGAGGATTTCATGGAGAACGGCCCACAAAAAGACAAGGGGAACAGAAATCAAACAGGTCTGTCACAGCAGAAGAACTGACCGTGTTTTTTCATAAATAGCCAAACAGAAGTGAGGGCTTAGTCCCACAGAAAACCCCTACTTTAGATTCAGAGAGCCTGCCAATGGAGCTAATCCTGTAGCCAGCCATGATCCAACTCTATAAAGTATCCTCAGAACTGCTGCTGCCACCACTTGTAGCTCCCGCTGCTCGTTCTTCACTTCACAGCATTTCTAAGACAGATTGTCTTGGGCTTTGAAGAATTTACTCAACAGGGAGATGAGCAAGGAAGAAGGAAAAGATGTTAAAAGTTCCACTACTGCTGTGGCTCAGAAGTAGGACTGGTTTACTTAAGCTGCCTGCCAGAACCAGGACTGCACTTTTTAATGAACATATCACTTATTCCCCATAAATTCTGGCTGACATGGAAACAGAGGAGGGAGCCCAAACTGGCTGAACCAACTCCTTCCCCATCAATGCAAACACACAAAAGACTGAGCTACAAAACATGAGAATGCAGTTGTCAGCAGAGAAAGCTTTGTGCTGCTGTGTCCTGTCTGGGCCACGAGCGATTCCAGTTCTACATCAGTCTGCAATGATCAGAATAAAAATATTTACAGCAAAGGGTGAAAGAAACACAATATACATACACAAGTGGTATTCCCTCTTTCCATATTTGCAGGAAAAAAGGGACACAGATATAGTATCTTTTCCACATGCCTCCATAAAAGCCAGCATTTTTAACAATTGCCTTTCTTTTTTGATGTTTTCCAACCTTTCTGTTAAGATAGCCTCTTTCTCACAGAGCCACATGCTAATTCTCCCTGAAGACAAATCTCCTTGCTAGAACAATAGGCAGAGGTTCTAAAACTGCCAAAAAACAAAGCCCATTTTTAAATAAACACTGTTTGATACAGAGTCCAGCCACTGGAGCAGTCTGCCTGGACACCACTGGTTCCCGGGTGGAACAGAGCTCCAAGCTTTGTGTCCCTGGGTTTGAAGATGGCAGTGCTGGATCATTCTTATATTCTGAGATAAAATACCCATGGAGTTAGGGTAAGAGCTTTATGTAAGGTTGTCAAGGCTGGGAAACTGCAGCTACACGAGCACTAGCAGGGGTCACAGCCCTCCCCAGCTCCCTGGGGTGCAGCAGCCGATGCCCAGGACCCCCAGACACATTTTGGGGCACTTATTTGATCCCTGTCTGGTCTCAATACCCAACACCTGTGAGTGTCACACACACACACACTCACACTCTCACAGAGTTGTACCTCTGTGCTCAGTTCCATGTGCTTTGTGGCCAGTTCCAGCTGCTCTGCACTGGGAGCCAAAGCCTGCGATGCGGGGCCAGCAGGATGTGGCCAAAGCATGGGATGTAGGGCCAATGCTCAAAAGCCTCCTCCTGAATCCCACCAAAAGTGATGCAGACACCCAGCTTGGGCTGCCAGCCTTTTTCTACAATTTATTTAAAACTGCCTCACACCATATTTCAAAAATATACAAAATCATTGAAAAACTGAAATCTAGCAGGGGGAGGGGGAAAAAAAGATCGTAAGTGTTCAATAGTTAATGTTACATTCAACAGTAATTACTTAACACATACAAAGCTCAATTGCATAACCTACAATTCTCCCACTTTGTGTAGGCTCCTTTGCTTCTACTTTAAATAAAAGAAATTCTTTTCATTTTGTCAAGAAAACTTTTCTCTACCTCACTACTGCATGACAAGGGAACAGATGGCAATTTAAGGGGAGAATTTATGAGAGCCACAATCTTAATGTTGCATAAAGAAAAGAAAAAGACTCGCATCAAAACCACTGACAAATGTACTTGCTAATATTAATGCACTCCCCATTCATCCAATATGCTTCCTAATTGCTTTTCTGTACATAATAATGTGGCACCTGCTGCTCAACATTGCAAGCGCATCAGGATTTCTCCAAAGTCAAACAGCTCTGCAACTGGCCCTCTCCCAGTGATAAATGTAGAGCACTGTATCACGCACAGTTCCTGTCAGTGGCATAATTAAAATTTTATACTTACAGAAAAAGATAGTAAACAATCAGTTCTTAAATGGATTCACAAGAGGAACTCTTGTTACAGCCAACTTTATAATTAGTATGCATCATGTAATGCTAATATATCCATGACAAGAAAATAGGAAAAATGTAGGAACTCAGTTGTTCTCTTTAATGCAATGTTAAACTACACACCAAAAAATGAAAGCAATCAGCCTATTGTTATTTCAGTCTTCTATTTCTGCTCTTCATTTTCCATTGAAAATAGCTCGGCACATTTTGCACTGGAATGATGGTCGCTCCCTAGTGCCACATCTCTGGAATTTTCAAACAGCCACTAGGATAGGTTTCAGCTTTATGATGTTTATTCATTTTAATTTTACATTAGACAAAAAATATAATTTATTTTGAACAGAGCTCGGGCCAAAACGCAGCATCTTTATTAGTTGACAAAACTCCCACTGACAAAGACATCCCAAACATTTCAATATATTTTTCTGCCGAGGTGGTTGTGCATCATCCGAAGTGTGACAGGCTATAGGCAAAAAAAAAAAAAGCCTTCCCATCAAATGTCCTAAATTAACTCCCGAGCCTGACAATATTAAGCACAGAGATGCCATATGCTTTCTGTTTCTTAGTGAAACTATTCTATATCTATCTGCTACAGAATACATACATGGATTTGCATAATGCATGGCTACTCTGTACATTGCAGATTATAATCTGAATATTTATGATAACATTTCAGCCTGCAGATATGTGCACCTTAAAGATATTTTTGCTTACAAATGTGCTGTTTACACTCATGCCTGCTCACTCAAACATACACACACACTTCTGATTAGTTTTCTAATTGTTTTTGAATTATTTGAGAGAATAATTTTAGAAATATAGCTGTGCAAAAATCTGCTCTGCCCCAAAAATCTGTACACTCTGGGTGTGCAAGTCCACAATAATTTAGTGCTCCAAAGGTTAAAGTAATGTGCATTCCCATGCATGTATTTTTAACCAAATCAGTGGTTTTCATTTTGAAATGCAAGCTGTGTACTACATTTAAGCAACTTCTTTTATTCAGGGCTTCTATTCCTTTGATTTGTAATATTTTAATTATCTTCCAAAGAACTGGGTGGAAAAATTATTTTTATAGCCTATTCAAAGAAACATTTTCTAATACTATTATTTATTATATTACCAGGCAAATCAGAAGCATGGCTTTGCAAAAAATATTCTTTCATCCTTTTTTTTAATACAAATAATATGCAAAAAATAATTTTGAGGAGAAATATTTTCCAGAGTAGAATATAAATATTTCCTTTTTACCCATCTCAGTGAAGTATAATGCATGCTTGGAATATGTGTTGGCAGGGAGACAATTCCAAATGCCCCCGATTCACAAAGACATCCTGGTAGCCTGCTTAGAATATAATAGTTCAGATCTAAATCTTCTTTATCTTCACTGGGTGTGATGATGTGCCTGCCAAAAAATTAAAATATCCTTCCAAATCAGTGCTGCTGTGTTCCAGAGGGGTGAAGGTTCCTGAGCTGGGAGGCAGCGCAAAGGTCTGAGGCACACTTGCATTTACACAGTGCTCTTTTCTCTGGGCTTTTCAAACAAGAATGGTGCAAGATTATCTCCATTTATAGCTTCAACATTTTTATTGAGAGTGCTATTTCTTCAAAGGAATATTGCAGAACATCTTTTTAAAATGTTCAAGAATCTGAAAACATGAATAGCAATGAATCCATTTCTATATAAACATCCTCAGTGTCCGCCTAACTGGAGCTATCAAAAGCTTCATTCTTACAAGCAAGTGAAAAATTCTCAAGGCAGGCTCCTATCACTCAGTTACAGAAATGGCCCCATTTCAAGGGTCAGAATTGCAGTGTCAAAACAAGAAAAAGCAAATATTTATTTTTATTCTTTTTTAATGTAAATTCCCATGAACAAGATGGTCATAGGGTATAAAGAAAATCTGGAGGTGACCTACAGGATTTTTTCTGAAGATGAAGAGAACAACTGATTACAAATGTTTGGGAAAATTTAGCCTTTCAGGTTTAGTAATGTGAAAGAAATAAAAAAAAAATTAAAAAAAAAAAAAAAAAAAAAAAAAAGAAGAGACCAAACCAAACCAAACCAGCACATCACAAGTCTAAGAACTCAAGAACTTGTGACTGGGAATATATCACTAAATTATTAATTGGTTCCCAGCATCCATCAATGCCAACTCCTCCACACCCCTAAAGTTTTCTCTGTGGATTACAAGAGATGGTGTTAGTACAGGATGGAGTGGAGAATTTAAAACCTCTCTTTGACCAATTTTTCTGGGATGGAAAAGCCACTCC
Source organism: Poecile atricapillus (assembly GCF_030490865.1). Classification (NCBI taxonomy): domain Eukaryota; kingdom Metazoa; phylum Chordata; class Aves; order Passeriformes; family Paridae; genus Poecile; species Poecile atricapillus. The sequence goes on from NC_081251.1 coordinate 114,359,786, forward strand.
TGCAATTACAATTCCTAAAACAACGCCAGGAACAGCAACAAACAGGTGGAATGAGAGCACATGTTTGCACAAATGGTTGGAGTGGGGCAAAGTCATTCCTGGTGTAACTTCACAGGCACCAAGTGAACTCCATTCAGAGTCATTTGGATCAGTAAATATAAAGAGATGATCCCTTGTCACTGTCCCACTAATCCTGCTCCCACTGCTGCTAAAACTCAAACTCCCACTGTTTTCAGTGATGCAGAATTTGGACTCCTTAAAAATCACTTAAAACCTCTGCAATATTCTCAGCAATACGGACAGAAGAAAAAATGCCAGTTTACTCTCCACTCCTGACAAAGGTTTTTCCATGTGAACTGGACCAAGCAGGGAATGGCACTCCTGTGTAACAGGGAGTGGCACTGAAGTATTGGTTATTTCCCCCCACCGTTTCACCAGATCCCTCTCAGCAGGAAACATTATACTTTAATGCAGATTTCCTGGATTTCCAGCAAAATCCCTTGTCAGCTCCCCATACAGCACATGCAGGAGTCAGGCAGCTCTTGCAATTCTATTAAGAACCATTTTAGATTAACCCAACTTCCATAACCTATCTAATATAACACAAATATTAATACATTATACTTATTTCATCTAATTAGCTTTTCATTGTTTTAACCCAAGTGCAATCTCACATCATGTTCTCCAGTTCTCTAATACTGGATGTACTCAGCACAATATGATAAATGAAAACGTGTACCAAGCTCATTAAAACATAGTTAAAAATCTGTCTTAGCAGAAGCCAAACTGAACCCCTCCATCTCTGGCAAAGACCAGTTTTTAATTCTGCTATGACTTCATGTCACTGCAAACTTCTTCATATGGAAAAAGCTCCAGCTTGTACCGACTGTGGCAGCCTGCCTGCTCAGGGGACAAGCTGGTGGCAGTGCAGCATCCCAGATCTCCTCTGAAGGAAATTCCAATCCCATGTCTTAGCCTCGATTTTTAAAACCTACCAGGATGGGCCAGGCTCAAATAATATTTGTCCTTCCCAAACAGGATCTCTCCTAACAAACATATTGGTGGAAACTCCTGGCAATCAGCTGTGTGCATCCCAAAATTTGCAGTTTTCCCTGGGATGTGGCTGAGTTCTTCACCCAGCACAGATTTACAGACACAGCTTCACATGGGCAGCACCCAGCTGCTGTCCCTCTGCAAAATATCACATTGAGCTAGATTTTCTTGTTGGAATCTGTTTATTATCATGAAATTCTATTTTTCCTTTAAAAACTAAATTTGAAAAATTTTAGCCATCCTGGTTACAGAGAAACTGAAAGTATGTCTTAAGTGTATATTTCAGAAGGTTAAAATAAAAAAGGCAAAGAGCCCAAAACCACCAAATGTATTCATTAAAAAAAAATTAAATAAAATAAAAAAAAATCAGGTGATTTGCAGCCCTACCTCATGATTTTTTAATGTTTGGGTTTCCAACAATGCAAATGCTACCATGAATAATAAAATTTTAAAGCAACAACAGTGATGCCTGTGAAGAATAGGAAACCCAGATTTTTTGGCAGAAAGGCAGGGGTGTGGAACATACTGTCACAACTTATTAGAGAAGTCACAAATCTTGCTCCTTTCAGGGTAATATAAGACCCATCAGCTCACAGTAGGTTCCAATGCCTCCAAGATATGAGTAACAACAGAAAAAGAGAATTTTTTTAAAAATTAAATAAATAAGGGGGGAGGAGGAAGAAACAAAATGAAATAGCTCTACTGTGTGACTATGTAGTCACTGTAGAAAAATATAAATAAATTCTCACAACTTCTCTCACAGAGAGGAGGTATCATAAAAACATGAAACATTTGTTTTCTGTTTTTTTAAATTGTGTTTCCTTACAAATATCTTCCCACCTTAGAGAGCATTTCAAGCATCTCCATTTCCTTTCTGCATATACAGACACTGAAGCTACAATGTAAATGTCAAACATTTACCTAAAGCGTTGCTAAAAATGATTATTCCTCCCAAATAACTCCCTCCTACTGGACCTGTACTTCCAGCAGCTTTCAGAAGAAGACTTTTCTGCTAATCTTCCTCTCAGACCTGTTATCTTACTACCCCAACACAAGGTAAATGAAGGTTGGAATTACTTCCCAAATCCATTAAAATGATGGCATTAACCAATCATATTCTAGCATGCCAAGAGGAAATAAAGAGGAAACCAAAACCCCAACTCTGAAAGGTTTTCCCCCCCGCCATTAGTCACAAGGCCTTGAAAAATTCTAGAACTGCATCTTTCAAACTGGTTCAAAATGTGTTATAAAATTATTGTAACATGTAAGAAAAGCAGCTATTTAAAGCAAAGCCTTTCATGTCAAACAGTGTTCCTTGTCAAAACAAGTAGGTCCTCCTTTAGATATCATACTGATAAAATAACTATATGATATTTCTGAATTTAATATGGACAAGGATTCAGGAAAAATGTTTTTGTGTTATTGTTATTAAATCCATGTTAAATGTATTATGTGCTATATGTCATTTCCCACCAGCTCTGCCATTAACTCCATACCAGCTGGTGCTCACTGCACTAAACTCTAATATAATGAGCTCAGATATTGCTCATAATTCCAGAGTTAAGCTGAAAACATCCTCCAAGTATAAAAATAAGTCTGATTTTTCACCTAGCAAGAAGATAAAGTTAACACCTGTCTTAGTTTGAAATTGTCAGGGGTTTGAAATACATATAAACATATACATCTACAAAAGCAAGAAAAAAAAATCACAGTTGAAACAACTCCAAATTTCATGTTTGTCACATGTATCACCACAAGAAATCATTTAAACATGGTTGTGCCTTTCTGACTTGTGTCAGATGGTCCCTATAGCATTAAAAAGTTCAAAACCCCAAAGTAAAGGCTGTGCATGGCTCTTGGTTTTCTATAGAGTTTCTGTATCTGCTGATTTTAACATCATTTTAAGATGTGATGCTATTACTGGATGCAACGCAGGAAAGTCTTTAATGCTAATTAATCCTCCTCACACTTGGCTCTCTCAGCTGCTTCTCCAAAGGAGACAAATGTTACAAGTACAGTGTCTACAGCACAGCCAGGGCAGGAAATCTGGAGTGTTCTGGACACCACAGCCCCCACCAGGACACAGGTTAGAGACAGAAGGAGGGGCCCGGGGGGCTCCCATCAATCCTGCCTGCAAACCTGGGTGCAGAGGCCAGGAACAGCAGCCCCCAGAGCCGCAGGTGGCAGCCCTGGCACAGCCATACCTGTGAATGACACAGCACCTGTTTGTCCTAAAGCCAGTTCCTAATGCCCAAAGAGATGGCATTGAGCATTCATCAGCCTCTGATAACATTCTCCCTCTCAAACTTCCAGTCCTCTTCTTGGGATCCATAATCACCAAGAGGGACCACAGACAAATGAGCATCACCCACTATGGGGCTCTCCTTGAGGCCCTGACAGAGCAATGGGCTTACACACAAAATATTCTGATTGAAGACACAGCTTCTTATTTAAGAAGCTTTCTTATTTTTTATTCTTATTTCTTCTTCACCTTGGAACAATCATTTCAAAACAGACTACATGTGAAGCGATGTGTCTTGCCAAGATCCAGCCCCACAAGGCCCCGTGGATTTTGGGAAACCATTGCTGTTCCAGAGAGCGTGACTGCTGGTGGGAAGCAGCATTTGTCCCTGAGAGAAGAGTTTATGAGAGTAGGAAAAGTTATAGTGCATTTAGGGTGGGAAATAAATTTTTGATGACTTTAAAATGATACATCTGTGCATAAGTATAGACACATGCATACACTGAAGTGTGAGTCTGTAAAATAAACAGCAGCATTTCCCTCTGGATGGAAACCCAAATTTCCATCGTCCTCAGTCTAGCATATGAAGTATTGGGGTAAACATTTTTAAAGCTGCTACTGATTTTGCATCCCTCAGACTTTAGAGGCACAATGAGAAATGCCATTAATGCACTGGATTTTTGAGGAGGGGTCAGGACTTTTAGGGAAATGGCAATTTTGGAGAGCATTCCAAAGCTGAAGGTATTGAACTCATTTGCCATTTTTTCAGTTCCACAGGGCTCAGGTTACTCTGATGGTTTCCAGCACCTCTGGGCCAACCTTACCCAATCCCAGTGTACTTAAACTCCCAACACAAATCTCTAGCATTCGACCTCTCGCTTCTTATCCATCATTATGAACTTGGTTAGACTCTCTCTAAATCCCTCCAGCAGCTTCCCTGGCATCAGCACCAGAAATGAAGGCATTTTGCCCTTTCTTGGATGGAACTCTGTCTCTCCCCCATCCATCTACTCACATTTCCATGCATCTCTACGAGGAATGGAGCTTTGAGAGCTTTGGCAATTCCCAGACTGCAAGGCCACAATCTCCTCTCTCAAACCCCTCCTTTAGATTCCTCTCTGCTGCAATGTTTATAAATAACCACAGAATTCTTTACCAGATGGGTGGAATCTGGCCTTTACTACACAGACATATATAAAATATTTCTTTAAAATGCAATGTGCATAAAAATATAACGTAAGGAAGGTCCATAAGGAGAAAGAATATGCTTTATTTAACTAGTTGATAGAGTCTGAAGAAATGGACACGTTTGCTTCTTGGCTATATCATGTCATTTGGTAAATAAGATTACCTAATCCTTCCATCTCTCACATCCAGAGGGAAAGAACAGCAACCATCCTGCTGGAAAAATGTACATTTTACTGCACCCTCCTCCTAAACCAGCGAGCTGCCAGTTATGCTCCTGCCACAGAAAGAATCTACAGCAGGAAACAATTCTTCACACACAAGACACCCAACCTCCACTTTGGTTTAAAAATCTGGATGCGCCTGAAGTAAGTCAGGGGAAAAAATATGACAGGAGTCTTGATAGTGGGTAAGCATTCGATAAAGAGAGGGATACAAACATATGAGCACATATTAAAAATATACACCTGCATATTAGCCATGTCCATGCATAGGTGCTCAGCTCATTACCTGCAGTGACATGTGGGAATATTACAATAATGCTGATGATGAAAGGAGGTATATTATGCTGTGGGGAGAGGGCTATATGCATGTTTTATTTGCTTGAGTTACAGCGAGTTGTGACTGCCTGTGACATTTGGCCATACTGCAGCCTCCAATAAACATAAAACAAAGTCTACACTGCCCCTTTAAAGACATGTTTTCCATTCACTCCATAGGGCTGAAATGTGTTCTAATGCTTCTGAAGGGTTTTAATAAATATGAGTATGTATAAAATGCTGCTGATGACTCAATTGCTAAATCACTTGTAACAGCTGTAGCGCTGTGATCTCTTCTGAAATAAATTATGTCATGGTGATTACCTAAGAAAAGTGCATTTCTCATATAATACTGTATGATGCATTATAGATTAAATGGGGGCATGGTGTGTATTTATTCCACAGCCTGCATTTAGTGCAGGTGGACAGAGCACCGTGGAGATACACGGGTGTCATTTCTGTGACACCACAGGCACAGCTGGGGGAAGGACACGCAGACACTTCTTGGATTCCTCTGCTAAATTTCCTCATTTCATCAGTCACCATTTCCTCTTCCTAGGACTGATCAAGGCTTTAAGAAAAAACAGAGGTTTAGTCTCTCCATTTCATCCAGTGCATTATCATTGTAACATTAATCTTTCTGGAATGGATTTCATTTTATCTGCTTGCATTTCATGGCTATGTAAAAGTATAAAAAAAATGCACTTTTATTTTCCAAGGGAACATTAGCACCTAACATTAGTAAGGGTAGACGTAAAGCTCTTGTTCTAAATAAATTTAACAGAAATGCTGCCATCAGAGGGAGGGCCATAATGTTTTCGCATTAACTGATTATTTTTTCCTAAAAAGATGTTCTATGCCAATAGGATAAAGAGCTGCTGATTTAGGAAAGGACACTTTCTACCCAAAGTACAATATATTTTGATTATTAGAAGTGGCAGTGAGAAGTGTTCCTCAAAACAATGTGACATAATTTAGAAATATTTTTAAGGCAGTATTTTAGACATGTAAGAAAGTAATAGGGCAAGGTCCAACTGAATGTAATATAAAAGTCACTAAAACACAGCAGCAGCTTTTTGGAGGGTTAAAAAATGAAAATACACAAGTAGTAATTAAAAGGAGAGTAGAGGAAAAACCTTCCATTAAATATGTTAGTGTTGGGGTTCCTTTGACTGCATTCAGGTCAAACGCTAAGGACCACAAACAACGTAAACCAATCTTTTTAACATTACAAACCCAGTTTCAAATACTTCATTAAACTTTCCAACCACTGGCAAAAAACTTTTATCAACTTTATGTGTTAAAAATGAGGCTTTTTGTGGCAGGCCTCTGCAGATCAGTATAAATTCAATCCAATTTAAAGCCCAGTAACGATGTGGGCAGTCTCAGACTATTACTTTCAATGGGATGGAGTCCCTAAGGATGACATAGACTTAGTCCCATTGAAAGTAATGGGGTAAGCAATCACATGCCATTACTTTCAAGGAGACTCAGTCTATACTATCCATAATAACATGGTAATATAAATCTGCACTGACTCATCAGCATGAAGAATGAAAATGTAAAAGAATGGCAAAGCGGCAAACGTGCACCCTGAGACAAAAAACAGCCCCGTGGTTTCTCTGCATCCATAACTCATCAGTGGGGAAAGTTTATTACAGGAGAGGAACAGAACAGCCTAAAAAGGCACACGAATGCAAGGTGAGGCATGAAAACCAAGAGGAGGCTTCAGCAACCCAGATTTCTGTTAGTCTCCACCACCTCTCCTCTTTTCTTTATTTAGTTGGTTTTTTTTTTAACAAATTGTTTTGGTCCTTTAAGTCCTCCATTTAATATTTTTTTTACGTTTCCTAAATCCAGCAATATGAAAAATATTTGTTCATGGAGACTGTCTCTCCATAAAGCCATCTATTTTTCATTTTTTTCCTCAGTGTACAACACAGACAGCTCCAAATAGCCTCTGCAATCTTCCCCTCTGCAAATCAAAGACATTAATAATATATTAAAAGGCTAGATAATTCTGAGCAGGTGGACTGGGTGGTGATTGATCCATTACTGTGCAAATACCTTGGTAATGGCTTGTAAAAACTTAAGATCCACAAAACAAAGAGATAACAAAGCCCCACCATTAAGACAGACACATTTATGGCTAGTAAATTTTTTACAGATTAATAGAAAAGACCGACTCAAATCCTCCCCTTGATCTAAAAATAATGCTCAGGTTAGCAAGGCTCCAGAGTAAAAGCCATTGGTAAGAAGTAAAGCAGAAGCCCTGCCCTGTACCTGCAGGGTAGATAAGATGATTTATTTTCATGAGGAACTTGCCACAAGTTCAGTAAAACAGCCAAAAGCATTTCTGTAATAGTCACACAGCACCATAAATCCCTTTGTTAATCTGCTAATATCTTGACAAAAATACAGCCCTAATAAGAACATCTTGTTTGCATATAAGCCAATTTTTTTTCTTCCATTTCCTGCCACTTTCCTGGAAGTTAAAAAATATATTTATATATATATATATATATATAAATATATGCATATATATATATGCATTGAACATTTTCTCCCCAGTGGAATGATGGAAAAGAAGTCCTCTGGTACTGAGCAGTAATTGAGAATATTGAATCTTTGCATTCCACAAATTGTTTCAAGGACAATATTTGGATTGAATCACAGGTACCCTAAAAGTTTGGGTAAGAGTCCCAAATCATTTGGTCATGGAACTGTTTGCTAGAGAATTACATGGCTGTGGCATGATAAGTCAGAGTTTAGTGGTTGTCAAGTTATAATTGTCAATAATCCTCCTGAATCCAGAATGGATTTTGATGTATGGGACAGGGACATAAATTATGTTTTTAAACTAAACTCTGTCACCAAAATAAAAAAATACAAAATTTGCAGCAATATGACATTAAATCACACAATATGAAAATGTAAGTACATAAAAATAAATATTTAAAAATTATCTGAATGCTGTTCTTTGAACAGGAGCTAAATTAAGTTCAACCTTAGGCTTTATATGCCTTCACAGAAGGTTTGCTACAAGAACTGAACCCTACACTTTTCATCCTATAATAAATATTTCACTAGCAGGCTACTTCATCTGCAGACTCATTGGATCTTTTAGCAGAGCCTCAGCAAATGCCACGTTCTGGGAAATACCCAAATCCCTGCAGTTAAACAGGATCCTTACAGAAATACCTGGAGGTTTGGCTGGTGCCAGTTCACCAGTTAGAGCTTGCTCCTGGAATTGAAGAACCAGTGCAAAGAGCACAGGGTCAGATTTGTAATCACAGCAATTTCTGCAGTGTAATATTGTTATTCTGGAAACATTTTCATACGCTGTCGGGTTTATCTGCTCCTTCCAACACAGAGAAGATGCTGCTTTGTGCATTTCATAATCCTGCAGCTTTAACCAGTTGCTGCATTTCCTCCTGTGATTCCAGCCAGACTGAGCACCACAGCAGCAGCTTACAAGTGTAATGAAGAAAGAGCTAATGGTTTTAAAAAAAATCTCAAAATATCTCCCTTCTTGTTATACATATTTACATTGCAGTCTTCCTACTTTCTCTTTTTTTTTTTTTTTTAAGAAGTAGTTTCCCTTCTTAAAAAAGCAAAAATCTTTAAAAGACAAAACAGAAGAAAAAAGCTCCTTTCAAAGAAAAGGAGAAAAAAAATGGACAATCACCCTTAAAAATAATTTAAATATTTTTTCAGAGAGGAAGAGAAAATCTCACTACATCAAGTATTAGAATTAGAACACAACCAGTTGTAACTTTGAATAGCACCTGTTTACTCAAATCTCTATCAGTGCATGTGTGAAACACAGGCCTTAGTAGAGCAATATAATTTTTTCCCTAAAATATTTTTCTGACTGTTTTTGCACCTGCAGCTCAGTAAAGAATTTTTAAGCTATGAAAACTACTCTGACGGGCAGGACCATATTTATAGGAACAATTTGTACTGAATGTATTTGTGCGTGGCAAAGAATAGAAATATTTTAAAAATTAAACTATTGCACTTCTAAGTGATTTAATGTTATGTATAATTTCATAAACAGTGATTAATAATAACAGAGGTAGAATAATGAAAACTGCCAGCTTCTTTAGCAAATATGTTATAGCATATAGATATATATAGAACAACACAGCTTAATATACAGCTCCTAGGAATGCATACACCTTTCTTGATGATTTTGATCATTTATTTGTGATAATTTCTGCTTTCAAAACATGCTGCCACATTCAAAGGATGGCTATGTTTAATTAGAATTTAATATGTCCTTGGATTTTAGCCAAAGGTGGTGTTTGATCCCACACTCAGATCTATGGGCAGAAGCAGCAGCAGGCACTGTACATCATCTAATATTACCCACCACAATTTTACAACACCCAGACACTACACCCAGGAGCATCTCAGACAGTGTTGAGCTTTTAGACCTCTCCTGCACCTGCTGACAACACTCACTTCCTACATGGTTACATCACCTTGAAGTGAAACAGGTTGTAGTTCAAAATCTTTTTTGTTGTCACTTTCAAACAGAAATCTGAGTTATTTACATTTGAAGTACGATAAAAATAAAGATTGGGGTGCTTTTTGTGGTTTGCATTTTTTAAGTTCACAAAAAACTATGCAGTAAATAAATCATTGATACATTAAGAGTGATTACCACGGTGTAAAGTGGAATGTTGAATTACCGTGGATATATTACCCACAATGCTTCTCAAGGCAGCAGCTAATTAGCAGGAGAAAGGTCACACAAAAAAAATAATGTGATTAGAAGAGGTTGAAAGAAAAAAAAAAAAATAGCCACATATTTGGACATAGCCCAAATTTCCTTTTTGCCACTGTAACTGAAAACCATTGCTTCAATATTTAATGAAATGCTTATGTTGCAGCACCTGGTCACATTGTCAGCAGCGCCTAAGCACTGCCTCCCCTGTGGGTCATTACTGCAGCCATCTGAACGGGGGCAAACTGTTCATCGACTACAATAATGCCACTCTTTAAGAATCTACAGCTACAAAACAGCAGGAGACAGAGTTACTTTGGCTCTGATCTTGGGAAAAATGGCTGGGGGCAAAATGCTGTTTCCTACCATCAGAGAGTGTACAGTTAGCAATAATTCTGTAAGTCAAAGCCCAGGCACCAGCCCCAGCTTGGCTGCCCTGCTCTGCTTTTCCTCCCTTTGCAGAAACCTCGCAGCTCCTGGTGAGAGATCCCTGTCAACAGGAAAACAGTAGTTCACAGTCCCCTGCTAATGATCCAATGCATCAATAGCTCAAACAATCACAACAAGCAGATGTCCTAAGTTAATATAGACTTTCCTGGGATTTTACTTGTGAAACATTGCTTTAAAAGGCATTAGTCTTTTGTCCTCGCTAGAGATCTGCTAAATCCTGGCACCAATTCCTTGGGTATGTGAACCCCAGCCTAATGGAATTTAATTACTTTAGTGGTATTAATCATCTGTACAGTAGAGCAAAGAGTATTTTATTACCACTTTTAAGGGTTATCGGCACATTTATTTCAAATGAACTGTCAAACTGCATTACGTGGAAGGCATGCCAGGTTTGAATCCTGCAGCACAGGTGAAAAGACATTTGCTGCTTCACACTCTTGGACATGAAGAGGATGCCTCTGCCTCCCGCAAGAAACAGAAGCAGTTTATCTAAAATTAAAAACAAACCATCTTTGGTTTTAATGATTTATTTTTGCTCATGTTGGTTTTTGTCAACTTCTAATTTCTGAGCTGAGAAGGGTGCTCTTTTCCAAGGAGAACAGAAACACCAGTTGGTACCAAATAACCTGTGACACTATTACAGGATTAGTTACACAAGAGCAATACCAGTCTTGTCCATTATCCAGCAACAAGCGCTGGCTCAGTAACACGAGGTTTTTCTAATTCACTTAAATATGTCAAATCCTTTGCATTCATATACATGGAAAAGTGTGTCTGCACTCAGAGTAGCTTCTACCCTTGCTCTGGGAAAAACTCCACGTGCCTGAAAGGTGCTCACCAGGTCACCAGCATCTTCCTTTTCTGTTTGCTGGGCATGTAGCAGCATATTTTACATGCTGCAAAATTGTAACTAAAATCTAGCAAAAATTAATACCTATTGAAAGATTTATTTTGGGGTTTTTTTATCCTTTTGGTGTGAAGTTTCTTTTTTTCCTGCCCCCAGACACTTCACAGGTTTTAGACCTGTCCTACACCTGCTTTAAGCACATTGTTTTGCACTCATCGTCTCTCAGACATTCTGCACTGAGTAGCAAATGAGAGCAATTTGTGACACAAGATACTACGACATGTGGGAAAGACACATAATTAGTGTCAGAATGAATGCATTTGCTTTTTAAAGCCTATTTGTCCTAGGATTTCAAATGAATCAAGCTGCTATGTCTCTCTCAACAGCTCCATACTGCTGTATAATGAATTAAAAGCTAGTGTTGCTAAAATGTGCAAGCTTCAGGAATAAAAACTGTATGCATCTCAAAACCAGGGATGAGAGGATCTTAAAAGGCTCTAAACCCTAATGTAGCCTATTTTAAAGCCTTCCAAAAAATGAACCCATTTTGCTAAACAGAGAATTCTCAAGTGAAATCACCCCTTTCCGTGACAGATTACTATGAATTTACAAAGCTACTTTGATTTTTGTCTTTTTAAAAAGAAAAAACCTCAGACTTCCATCATCTTTGCCCCACATCTCAGCCAGGTTCCCCCTCCCCAGCTCTCTGCATGCAGCAGTGCACGCAGAGCACATCTCAGTGTCCTGTTCAAATAAATCTTCCTTCTCTCTTGCCAGATACACATTCTCATCTGCCTCTGTTTCTTACCCTGCTATCCAGATATTCAGAACCATCACCTACCTGGCACTATCAGTGACACTGTTGTGCCAGTGTCCCATACCCAGGGACAGCTGGGACCATCCCGGTAGAGGAAAAAGGGCACTTCAGACTTCTTGCCCCTTCTCTCTACTGACTTCACTGATTGTGACTCTTTACAGGACTGTGACCTGATACTTTACCTTTCTGTATTTTAAACATCTTCAGTGGATTAAAAAAGACAGAAATATGGTGCTCACCAGTCCCAACCCAGTGACCCTAAAAATGAGTTGGGAAGTGGATTGCAGGGACCTGAGGCAGCATTTTTCTTCCAGGCATTTGTAATCTGGACTCATTAACTGAGCTTGGTTTCAGCTGAAAAACAACTCCTTCACAGGACATGAGTTTCTCCTAAAATTAGCATTCTGAGTTAGCTCAAATAGCCAGGCTTTGATCAGGGGAATAGCACTTCAGTGAGCAGGGGAAGAGGGAGTAAGTAGAGCATTTCTGCTGCTATCTTGGTGCTGCAGGTGCCAAACACATCCTGGGCCGACAAGAGCGATGCCCAGCAGGTCACAGCCCCATCTGATAACCCCGTGGCCAAGGAGCTGGTTTTGAAGCAGTGCCCACAGAAAAGCCCTGCAGATCCAGGTGGCACATCCTGTATCCCAGCCCCACGTGGCACATCCTGTATCCCAGACCCACCAACCAGCAGCGCTGCAGCTCAGAGTTCCCCAGCTGCAAAGGTGCCGTGTTCTCAGCAGCCCCAGGCAGCTGCACATCCAGCCAGCCGACCTCATCAGCTAATAGGAGAGGCCCATTTTTAAATGCCACTTTATGATTAGGTAACAGAACAAACACACACACGTGTTCCTGTGAGATAAATGTCTTGGAAGCAGGAGGAGATACAAGGCACAGCCAGATGCCTCCAGTGACCCTGAAAGAATGTTATCTTAATGTAATGCACACCTTTGACTGCCTTGTAGTGTTTAATGCATAAAGTAGCCTCAGACACAGGTTCAGGAAGAGTTGTGAGATATCCCACATTGTGGGTACAGCTCTGGACTAGCAAGTACTTAATTTCAATATTTACAAAGATATTGCTGGACTCTGCACCAGTTTTATCACCTTATCTGAAGCATCCTGTGTATTGCAGCTTAGGCCCTGCTGCAGTGCTCACACAAGCAAATCTCAGAGTCTCCTAAGGCATTTTGCTTATGGAAAGAGTACAGAATCAGCCTTAGTTTAGGATAGAAAAAAGGAATACATATTGCACCTTAAAGTGAAGATTCAATTTTTAAAATAAGGAAGTCATTTATCAGTAAAGCAGCATGGAAATTATGCAGTTAGCCCAATCTTGTTCTGATTAAATCCAAAAGGAGTTTAGTAAAAGGTGGCAGAATTGGGCCCAAGTCTGAGATGATTTGAGACCAATTTTCTCTTGTAGCAGTTACTGGAAAGGAGAAAGCCTGTTTTTTTTTCCAGGAAAAAAGGGCATGTTTCTTGCCTTGTTCTCAGCATTTTGTCTTCACTCCAGTAAGTCTCTGGCCATCACTTTTAGCATCCAAGGGGTTGCCCAAGCTAAATGCAGGGAATTATAACTGTGAAGTTCAAAGTCCAGCTCTATTAGCTTTCAAAGGAGCTGTTAAAAGCAGGCGTCTGATGCTCCAGGAGTGGCAAGACTTGCATATAAACTGAATCTTACAGCAATGAGCACTCATGGAAGTCAATGGGATTACTCACAGTGCAGGAAGTTAAACATGTGCATCCATTTCAGGGAGCCTCATACAGAGTACAAACACCTTTAATGCTGTGCATTGCTGAACTTCCTTGTAGCATTTCCAAGCTGGCAGAGGTGGCCTTTCACTAAAACTCGAGAGTGGGGCCAAAGTCGGATTTTGTACAGCTTAGCCTAACCCATGGATGCTTTTAAAAGGGACCCAAAAGAGCTGATGCAAGCAATTAGCTGGGAGTTGGGAGTGCTTGTCTTTCCAAGCCAGCTGTCCCTTCTGGTTCAGGTTTAGGAGGGCTTTGTTAATGCACAATTAGTAGTTTTACAGACCTCTCCTGTCAGTGTTTGGTACAGAGGATCTGGCTTGCAGAGCTTTACCTGAACGTTGTTATTATCATTTTAGTGCTCTTTGCCTGACACCAGAGAGCTGCTCATTGCTGGGTGACCTCCCCCAAAGCACTCTAGGTTCACCACAAATAACTGACCCCAAAGTTTAACTCCAATGAATAATAACCATGTTTTTAGACAGGGCAGTGTTAAACTGATACAGCATCAAGCCTGCAGGCCCCTCCAGAGAAGAGGGGTTCCTGAAACAACACATAAGATGCCCAGTGGGAACAGTTCTGCAGACACAACCATGCCTGGAACTCGCAGGGGGTTCAGGTATCAGGGAACAGGTCCTTGAGGATGTGCCAGGGTACAAACAGCTTTGGAAAAACTACTATAGGCTGAAATCCTACCACATTCCCCAGATGTCAGCACCCAAGTGACATCTAATACAGGATCTGGCTGATTACTCAATTCGATTAGTTGTGCAAGAAAACCACAGGATATAGAGTCAAGTGAACTCTCAGCATGTCAGAGGCTCCTCTTAGACTGAACTGCAAGATGTCCATGCAAATATTTGCCAAGCCAACAACAAACTCCAACAGACTCCATCCCTAGAAGTGTTCAAGGCCAGGCTGGACAGGACTTGGAGCAACCTGGTCTAGTGGAAGGTGTCCCTGCCCATGACACGGGGTTGGAAGGAGATGATCCATCCAACCCAAACCATTCTGTGGTTTCAAACATGCAACACTCTCAGGGAATTGCAAATACTTTGCTGGCTGTCAGCCCCACTTAGATTTTGTCAAAAATAAACTATTCTCAATCAAGATTACTTTGTGAGTAACAGCAGTATAGTAAAAGACAACTGACCAACCCTCCCCAGGAAACCCCAGCACTGGAAATGTGATTTCCTGAGAATACCTGGATACATTGCCTCAGTGTCTGCACCTCCAAATCACTGCACTGTTTTGAGCAGCCACACTGGGAGTTTATGAGCAAAATCCAGTGATTTACCTTTAACCAACTTTAACTAGGCAACTCCTCCCACACTTGGATGACCACATGCCAAAGAAGGAGAAGGAAGGCAGGTCTCCACTCCTCATTGAAAAGACAGCTGCTGGCAGGAGCAGGTGGGACTCCACCTCCCATTCCCAACGCAGTCCCATCCAGTTCAAAACACAAACTGAAGCTTGGTTCGCCATGATGAGGAACCTGAAAGTGTCTGTCCTTAGTGGCCCAACAAGCCATGGCTCTCCACTGAGGGCTCCTGATCCAGAGGAGACTCAGCCAGGCCCAGTGCATCTCTGTCGCACCTCACTCACTTCAAACCACAACTCCAGACCTCAGGAAGCTCACTCCATATGCCACCCTACTGAGAATTTTCCTTCACGCTTTCATGAAACCCCGTAGGCATCCAATGCACTTAGTCATACAATTAAGTGAGATTTTTTTTTCCCTGAAACCAAGCTTGATTGGTGAAAATGCAAATAACTTTGAAAATTGCATTTTTGTGCAACAGATGTTATTCTTACTGTGTTCAAATACTTGGTTGAAACATAAAGCCTAATTTTCTTGGAAAAAAAAGGGAAACATAACAGCTTCTAACAACAGCAAACTGTGATAATGAAAGTTCCATAGCATGCGTCACTGGATTCCATTTTGGAACTGTGTAATGCACAGTGCTTTTGTCTCATGATTACCAAAGAATGAATGTCACCAATTGATTTTTATTATTGTATTAAGACTCCAGTCACATAGAAATCCATGAGTGAAGACCTGCAGATGAGACACAACCACCTTTATTCTTGCTCTCTTAATGATCTTTAAGAGAGTTGCATCTCTCCCTAGTAATGCAGGATATCTGCAAAGAGCAGCTCCTCTATCAGACACCACTTCTTTATGAATGTTAAGAAAATTGTCTGCCTAGGAACATCCCATTTTAATTTTTAAAATAGGCATAAAAAGAATGGGAGGGTATCACAAAAAAAGAAACCTCTATTTAAAATCAGAAAAAAAAGTACTGAAAATCAAGAGAATAGTAGGGAAAATAATCATTCTTTGTCACATCTCCTTTCCATGTCTGCATGTCACTGTTGGGCTGGGAAAAGCCTGGCCAAAGCTACTTGGTGCAGATGAGCACTCAGAACTTCAGATGTGAAAGTTAATTTGAAAAGACAGAAGTTGACAGTCTATACAATCAGTTATTTAGAGATCTAATTGAAATTGCTGATACAAGCAGCCTGTCACACTGTATCAAGAAACTTCACTATTAACAAAAATCAATAACAAATCAATAAGATTAAAGTTTAATATGTACTCTAGTAACAGTAACAAAGCATCAGTAATTTACAAGCAAGACACTGCTTTTACCAGGTTTCATCTCTGGATTTTGTACCACGTATGGAGTTCTTTAAATAACTGTGCTTGAAAGAAAAAACGTGTCTGTGTGTATATCTATAAAGAGATGAGAACTGTGCAGCTCTGTCTGCAGCTAATTAGCATCCTGGATGTCTCCACAGTACATGTGTTGACTATCTTTTCTCAGATACAAGCAATATCTGGGCTTCCACGTTATTCAAATGAGGTAAAAGCTGAACTTGTCTCTCACTTTCACGTTCTGCTAAAGAGGGATGTCTACTCTGCAGAAGCAGCTCCAGACCTGCAGACTCTGCTCAGGTGTGTGACACAACCATAAAAGTCAACAACAGAAGTAAATAAAAAACATGGGCCACCATAGAAGATACTGAAGTGTTTATATGTGCAAATAAAATACTGATGTTATGTTACTTCTGTAATTTCTCATAGCCGTGACATTGCTATTGTCACAAATGCTACACTTTATAGTTCCTGCTTCCCTTCATCCTCACATTGTTTCATATTCCACAACTTTGCTGCTTTTGGAAGGCTGAAAAGCGCTGCAAGAGGGAGTGAAATGCTTACATTGAAAAGAAGGCAAGTGCAAACACATGGGTTTGCCTGGAAATTCAGATTTAGGGATACTTTCTTGCCATTCCCAGCCTAAACACCTTGAAGCATCAAAACCCCTGCACTGACACTCTCTTAAATTACCATTTTGAAAGCCAAGATGATTTTTGAAGTTTCCAAAGACCAGAAAAGCATTGGTTACCCTGCGTGGATGGAAATTAGGAGAATTAAGAGGCTGGATCCTTTAAACTTGCATTATCAAGATTATAAACCCAAAAACCACCGGTTGCTCAGTCTATGAAATCTCACTTTGCACCAAAGCACGAGGAAAACACAGTTGAGTGGTGTGGCAAAAGGAATCCAGCTGGGTGGTCACTCCTCAGGAATGCCATGGCTGTTTCCTGTGCTGTGTAAACAACAGGATAGGAATGAGATTGGTGGAATCCCAGTTTTGGGGATTTTTTTCTCAAGTTAGCATCACTCCTCTTCAGTTCCTACATTCCCCAGCAGATGCCAAACCCATGCTTGAAGGAGGGAAAGCTAACTTTCATTCCTTTATTGATCTATCAGACAAGAACTTAATCAATCTTCTTTATAAGCTATTAAAGCAGAGCAAGAGAAATGAACTCACCTGATACATTCAGCATTGATTGCTTCTTTCTAAGAAGGGAATGTCAGCCTTATCTGCAACTACAGCTGCGATTCAATTTCTCAGAAACAAGTTTTTCCCCTCATTAGCTCCCCAGAAATAGTGCAATTAAAAATGTATTTTAGACAAAATAGAGAATATAATCAAAATTAAATGAACACCACTTTCATTTAAGTTTCATTAGTTAAGTGTGTTCCAGAGAACACTGAAACCGTAAGATGGGGTCCGGTTAAGGGAAATCTTTTAATGAAACATAAGCTGTGACCACCCCATTACTAATTTCAGTGGAAATTCTGCATGCCAAGCAACACTGGAATCCAATAAGAGGAAATTCCACTGTACTGGACCTATCAAAAAATAAACCAAAAAAAAAAAAGTAGCAAACATCCTTACTACAAAACTAACTTTATTCAGGGGATTTTCAATATTCAGATTATCATTTTAGGCCATCTTCACAAGACTAAAAGATTCTGATTTGCTGAACTGTGCCAAAATATTTTTGTTTACAATATAACCTTATATAAGGTACATCCATGTCCAGAGGAGTTCCTGGGAGCTGCAGCTCAAGTCCTTCTACTGAAATCATCCCCATGACTCAACAACTAAATCACCTTCCCTTTATTTCCTTGCCTCATCCTCCCCTTAAGAGTTTAAGAGCTGTAGGAGGGTAGATGGATCATGGGAAGTTTAGTTTACAATTCCAGAGCCAAATTCAGAAGGTGGAAAAGCTGCTGCAAACCACAGCTCAGTTACAGCTCTTATCACCTCTGTTATCACCTGGCTTGTGGCGTAGCACCATAAAGAAGAGGGAAACCAATGCTGAAGTGATTGGAGAACAACAAACAAATCATTTCCATCTCATGAAACAAACTGCTGGGTTCTTTTGGCAAGAGGAGATTGTGATGTGATTGAATTTATTTGCAGATGATCACCCTACCAAACATTGTGATAGGTGGTAGCTTTCATGCCACTTGAAATGGGACCAGGGATCAAAATCAGGATTCCCACGGGATGGAGAGCTCAGGGATTTTCCTTGCTTTGCCAGGAGTTAATGCACACACTCCCCTAAACACAAGGAATTATCCCACAACCAGTGCCCAGCTCCCAGTCCAGATAAAAATGCAGCCTTTCTTCTCCCACACTGTAGAAAGGAGCCTTCCTTTACTACAAACAATCTTTACCATGCAAGACACTGGAGCTGGGAGAAGGCACAACTGCCACGTGTCAACAAATCTTCCTGGAATCTCAGATGGAACAGAATGGAAAGCATTTTGTCTTGCCAAACAGTAAAATAAAAATGTTGCTTTGGAGCTCTTTTATTTTTTTCCTTTCACTGGAAGGGAAAAAACAGCCTTTGCTATTAAGCGTGTCTATTTTCATGGGAAATCCTTCCATTTGCAATATCTGCATATCATGTTTAAATATCTCCCTCAGGAAGATATACCACTTAATAATGCTTCTGTTTATTTATTGCAAAAATCAAGAATAGCTGGAAGTCCATTATGAGAATCTTTTAGCAAATTTAATTAATTTGTAATTAATTTTATTGGTATTTATGAGAGAAATCTTTAATCAGCATAATTTAGGCTGAAAATTACAATATTAACTAATATTAATTAAACAACAATGTAATAATTTCAATAGTTTTAATTATTTTTAGATTAAATTACCTGCTAGTCGATTCTACACTGCTTTTGAAATTAATTAGCCAACTTAAGCATGCTCTGTATCCACTGATCTACCAAGGGTAGAACATGATGTCTAAACACGGCAAGAAATACTCCCTCCAAATGTCAGCTGGGTTGTCACAGTTAAAAAACTACTACTTCATCCTAATTTTAAATAAGACATGTTCTGTTTTAAGTTGGTGGCACACTGCTTTTTAATCCCATTTTAAAATGAGCTGTGTTCTGTTTAAACTTAGGGGCAAGTTTTCAGGTAGTGCAGGGCCTTGGATTTTGGAGCTGCCTTTCCTTTTAGTCCCTTTCCAGCTTGTGGCTGTATCACCTCTTACTAATGGAGCAGAGTTAGTGCCACTGTATTAATTTTCACATCTTTGAAGTGAAAAGGGGCAAAAGAGAGGCTCTTTCACCTCCAAATTTAACAGGAGCTCCTAAATACTGCAGTGCACATGTATCTATCAGGCTATCACAGGACATGTCCCCATAGAGAATAATGAGTTTCCTTGGAGCTAGAGCTGCCCTTCTCTTCCTCACACAAAGTCTGCTGAACAGGACAGACTCAGGAAAACAACTTTTCCATTTTCAGCAGGCATTTAATGGGGAAAATGTTGTATATCGTCTTTCCACCTTTGGACTCTCCTTGGAATTTTCCACGAAGTGAAAAACTCTGAAAGCGCAGTGTTTCTTCTGGTTCATCATACTTTGAGTTTCACTGTGACAATACTGTGCCTCTCACCATGTATAGCCGGTGACAAAAGAACAAACCTCGCTGTGCTCAGTGCTTCCCTTCCCAAGCAAAGCTGTGATTTTATCCGGGAGGAAGAGCACAGCATTTACAGGGTATGGATCCATCTGCACGCTGGCACTGAGTTGGGTTTGAACCTTGGCCTCCTGCGACATCAATATCGCTTTCATTGATCTCCAGGTCACCCAGATGAGGACCAGAGTGAGTAAATATTTCACTCTCACAACAACTTCCATTCATCTGCTTATACTTCAGGCGTGGAAATCTGCTGACAGAGAATTCTTTAAGTGTTAGCCACAATTCTCAAAAGCAACCGGTCATTTGGGGAAGCTGAGCTTTGTGTGCTGAATTTGGAGCTCCTTGAAGGGATGAGAATTTCAAAGGGCAGCTCTGCACACTCTGAAACTCAGGCTGGGTTTTTTCTGTTATCAGGCCAGACATTAAACAGGTTTGGTCATGGTAAAGCTGTTAGAGATACAGAAAGCAGAATATAGAAACAAACAGTGCCCAAAAGGTGAACCATAAAGCAGCACATTATCTGGCAGGGCAACTCCTATTTCCTTCAGAATTCCTCAATAAAACACCTCCATGGCCTTAAAGGAATTATACAGAATTAGCCCAATGAATAAAGACCAGGTTTTCAGATGTATTTGAGCAACTCCAATTTCTCAGGTGCTTTGAAAATTCTTACTGTATTTATTCAGGCCTTGAAATCCCTAAGAATCTTAGGAAATCTCTTCTGAGTGTTACAGGACCGGCATTATTCATCTCAATGTAACAAAGAGACTGACAAAAAATACAGTAGGTTTTCCAGGAAAAAAAATGAAGCCCAAAAGCTGACCTTTAAAGAGAAACTGTCCCTGGTGCAGAGGGTCAGGTTGGCACCCACAGAGTTAAACTGACTAAGACTACAACAAAGGAAAAAATATTAACATTGCTATCTGTGTAAATGACATTAGTAGCAAGACTGAATTATCTTCTGAATTATTTTATTCCAATTATATTTTGATATAATTCAAGGTCTAGTGATTTTTTTAATGTTTGCAGTCCCTCAGTTTAATACCAGAAAAGCAATCAGTTATTTGCTACTCAGACACCAAGTGGCTGGAATAGTTTTTCCGTTCATTTGAAAAATATACAATCTGTATTTGCCTTTAAGTATACATTAGATGACTACTGTAAGTGATTCGTAATTGTTTTTAAATAGTTGAACTTATTTTAATATGTATTTGCAGTTATATAGTTATTTAAATGTTCATGTTATCAGCAGTTTTTTGGATTAACAAATTGTTCATTCATCTTTCGCTTTTTTTAAAAAGGGTGAATAAGAAAAAGATTAAAATGTGCTTTATTAGAGCACATTTTATTATGTTGCTTATTAAAAATCTCTTCTGTAACAACTGGTGATATAAAAAGCTGGAAAGATACCTATAAAAATATTCAAAATGATCCATTTGGAAGTTCAACAGTCCTTGTGTGTGGAAAGGCAATACAACTCAAGACCTAGGTTTTTTAGTACTTCAGTTTTCTGAGTGTTCAGAAGTTCCTCTTGATATACAAAGGCACATTTGTTCTCCTAAAGGTGTGATTTTAAAGCAGCTTAATTTGGTACTGAACAGCGTCTCCTTTTCCGAGGGTTTGTGCTGCACATCCTGCCCTCAGTGCAGGTCTAAGCAACAGGAGGATTTCAGTGTCACCCAGAAAGCTCAGAACAGAGGCTCAGCACAGAAAAACTCTATGTCAGGGCTCAGCCACCCCAACTCAGCACATTCCCACTCCTGAGAGGTTTCAGAGAAAGTGAAACTGGTGGTACGGGAAATCCTAAACACATACAGGACAATCTAGCAAACATTTCCCACTCCTCAGGTACACATAACTATCCTCCAACAGCAACCCTTTCGTTGCCAAAACAACCTCTGATCCAAACCAAATGAAAAAGCAACTTAAAAACTTACTATGCAACAAAAAGGTGTGTTATTCTATTATGGAATTGCTTAAATGTGTCCAAGCAGCAAGTGGTCCAGGATAAGAGACAGCCTGGCTGTTCCAGGAGGTCCAGGCAGCTGATCCCTGTTCCTTCATGCAGAGGGCATTGGAAGAGACACTTGAAGGAGCAGCCTGATGCAGACAGACTGGGATTTTGGGAAAGCCACACATTTTCTTTCTTACTGCTGTGAAGAAAGCCAAGCTCAGAAGCCTTCCACAGTCTTATTTATTATCCTCAGCATTTGGAAATGGAAGCGGTTTTGTGGGATCAAACATAGGTCATTACAGCCTAATGGCCATTTGTTAGTCTATACAAACTGAATTTGGTACTTCCAGGTCTGGCTCCTAATGCATGTTTGCCATTATTATTTATCAGCAGCAGCACACCTGACAACACTTTTAATGGCTTTCTCAGGAGAGAAGTGAGGGCTGAATGGACCAAAGGAGAGAACCCTTTCAATCTGAGTGCTGGTTTCTCCAGCAAGGGCTGGAGGCCTCTCAGCCAGGCAATAGGGGAAACGGGCCTCTGGTCTGCCAGATTTGTCAGAAAAATTGTTTAAACTTATGTAAATATATGAGGAGAAAGTGGGTAAGGCTGCACTGGGGGTCAGCCTTTACATTTACACAACACAACCCCCCAGTCCAGGTTCATTTTCACGGTTGCCTTGACACATCTATAGCTCTGCAATTACTTCTTTTGCCTGGAGTCTTCCCTCATCTCCAGGAACTATTTCCATCTATTTCCTAACACACAGAGCTTGTTCCATGCATATCCTTGATCCCCATGCTGATTTCAGACAGGACCTGCTGCAGAATTCCAGGGTATATGTGGAGATAAAGAAGGCACCCCAAAGGTCTCTCCCATAAGCACCTCCAAATCGATCACCGTAAGTTGCACTAGCAATTCAAAGTGCCAATTATCCATCTTCTTTGGTTCCTTTTTCCTCATGTACTAAACTAGTGGAATTGGAAGAGAAGCTGGCTCCAGCAGACCCATGCTATTTTAAAAATTCATTCCATTTTGGACAGGTCAAGGTATGGCCCCCAAGCCAGTAAAACACAGTCAAAGAGAACTACACAATGAGCTACAGCGTTCATTACTCTCACTGCTTCAACTATTGACTAATTTTGATTAAAATCTATGGCTAATTGTCTTCTAACATTTAGCAAGCATGCATTTATCTAAATCTTCCAAGATCAGATGACACTGGATATGATCATCTGAAGCATAACTTTATTTTCAGCTGATTTTTGAAGCTCAAATAATTTTGTAAAGAAGCTGTTTAGAACAGAGGGCCCTTCTAGGAATGTGTATACAGGCCCCTGCCCATAAAATCCCCTGGAGTCTCCTTCCCTTCCAGGCTGGAGAACAAGCAGGCATCTCCTTGGAAGAGCTGACCAAACATGTGCCCTTCCTGGCTTCTCAGCACACTGGATATGGAGCAGGCTGCTAGCTGAACACATGGGAACAACCCTGACCCAAACCATGGGTTTTCTGCCTGGAAGCAGAACTGTGTGAACAGCCATATTTTTATTTTTGTGCTCTGTGCCTATTTCAGGAAAATCAGTATTTTTCTGAAGCTACACAAAGATAAGAGTCACCAGGAAATCAAAAGCCAGAAAACAGCAATAGCAAAACATTAAAATGGGGGAAGAATTCTCAAAATTAAGAATAAAGTTTGAGAAGAAGTTATGGTAAATTTTCTTCTGAAATGTGTAATGTGGGAATTCATACTGAAATATTTCCATTTAAAAATCCTACCTTAAAATCTGTTGGGAATTTAAGTTTTGACCAGCCTAAATTCTTATCTGAGACAGAACAGCCTTGGATTGCAGCTTGAGTAGGACATTCTCACTTCTGGTAGGATTAACAACACACTAATAAGGCAAAACTGCTCCTTTTATTGTGATGACTAAAATTCCTCTGTAGCCAACAGCCCAACAATACTGGCATGTGGCTTAGACATTTGTTGATTGAATACTGTATGTTGTCCAGGAGGCTTGTATACAAACAGGAAAAAATTTAGAAATATGTCCTTATCACAGTAAGTGAAAGGTTTGGTTAAGAAATGAAGTATTTAGTAAAAAAAAAAAAAAAAGGTTATTATGGGTCTGCCATCTATCAGGTTAAAAGTCTAGGCAAGGCATGCATTCTGTTTACACACAAATACATTATTGATTTCTAGCAGTTCATTCATTTGCATAAAAAATCTGTATCTAAATAGGATCTTCAGTTTTAAGCCATATGTACTAAAAGCTTGACAGACTAAATAGTATTTAAAAGTGTATTCCTTACATACGGCAAAATGGAAAATATTGAAGTTCTGCGCTGCAGAAAACAGAAGATTTTTAACAATGCATACGAAAACACATCTGTTAGATTTTACCTGTTCTCGAGGCACCAGAGCTGCACACTTGAAATGCATCTCCTTTCAACAGCTTTGTAGATTTTGTACCATAATATCACTTCAGACATTTGTTTGAAGGCAAACAGCAACTCTGTTTTAGAAGCAAAGCCATTTAAATCCCATCCAGTCCCAGATTTTTGCATCCAATTCCTACTGTGATGCCTACAAGTTTCCCTGATACAG
The DNA here is from genome assembly GCF_030490865.1 of Poecile atricapillus. Classification (NCBI taxonomy): domain Eukaryota; kingdom Metazoa; phylum Chordata; class Aves; order Passeriformes; family Paridae; genus Poecile; species Poecile atricapillus. The sequence continues at coordinate 114,384,267 of NC_081251.1, forward strand.
AACAAAACAATGCTGCTCTACAGACAGACATGTACAGAAAACTTTAAGAAAATGTTCTAAGGTAAACAAATGAGGTTAAAGAGAACAGCAACAGAGACACCCTCAAGATTTATTTATTCAAAACAATAGTTTATCATCTGTTCCTACTTCTGAGCCACATATGTGCACACTCCAGAGCGAGCAGAGGGGACGGCAAAACACAGTTGCTGCAGTTTGCTCTTGGCTTCCAGGAGACCTCTGAAGTTTCCATCCTGGAGACAGCACAAACACAATCACAGAGAGGTGCCAGGTTCAGAGCTGAGGTCTCCTCACTACTGACTCATTCTTGGCCCTTCCCCTCCTGGTTTTTATTAATTTGAGGATTCCCAAACTTAAGCTTTGAAATTTCATTTCAGTGAATGTAATACAATTTTGCTCTTCCTCTTATTGCTCTGTCTTTTAAAATCTTTTGCAAATATGCTACGAGACACCAAAATGAGGGGTGGCACAGCTAGCCTGCCTTTGGAGTACACTGACATGGACCCTTGTGACAAGGTCTGTATCAGAGAGACACAAAATTAATATTGCTGGGAATAGCACTGGGTAGGGACTCGTTTTAAACTGGAGTGAGGAAAGTTGCAAAGAAGAGGAGCTGAAATAAATGAAAAATGCAAAGTCAGTGGGAGATCCCAGGGTGTGCAGCCTTTCTGAAATGAAGCTACATTTGCAGATATCTGAAAAGTCTTAGCAAAACAAATGTCCCCCAGAACTTGGAAAAGCTGTCTTTTGGTAACCCAACTATGCCACCAGCAGCTCATTCCAAACAGCTGAAGAAGTGAGCTCCTCTGCAGAAATGAAGCAGCTGTTTACCTGCAATGAAAGGCAAAGCTGTCGTTTTGATCTATGAAAGAGAGTGGCTGAGAGGAACAGATTGTGTTAGAGCTGGGATAAACCCTCAGTAACTCACTCTCACTCACATCCCTGTGTCAGATGAGCCTCCAGTGGAATGGGAATATCCAAATGTGAGTGGCACCTAGACATTAGCCAGAATTCCACATTGTCTCACTTTACCCTCTTGGGAAGGGAAAGAAACACTCACAACTCAGAAAGAACGAAGCTGACCCCTTTCAAGGACCTTCAAGTCCATCCCTGCAAGATTCCTCAAGCAAATCAAGAAAACCTTTATGGATACTTTACCAGTATTGATCTAGAGATCAGCTGCCTTAGATAATAATGCTGTGTCTGTACCAGAGCCAGACCTACACCCAGAGATGTGCAGTGAGAAAAAGACACAGGAGTTCATTCACACAGAGCCATTGTAAAGCTTGGATATGAAGGAATAAAATAAAACTGAAACTCTCACTGTAACCTGCCATAAATAAATATTCAGAGGATTCTATGGCTGTTCTATGCCACAAAACTATCATTAATTTCAAACACACCACTCTGTTCAGTGCCACTTAAGTCCCCACTACTGACATGCCTGATATTCTTTCAAATATTTAAACACTGGGATTTTTAAACAAATCCATTGAATTTCACTGGAATTTGGGCACTCATATTCTTTAATCTGCTTTCAATGTATCAGTCATAGCTCCCTAATATTTAAACATTTTTCTGTCATTTATTAACTCCAGAAATACTTAGATATAACAGAAAAAAAATACAAAAAAGAAAAAAGAGATAAGAGATAAAGAAAAACCCATCCAGCAGGTTTTAGATGACCACACAGGCCAGTGTGTAAGAGCAAGCACACAAGTTCCTGTTTAGGACTGATCATATTATCGACTTTGGAAGGATTTACAGGTCTCAGCTGCTCGTGTTTCTGTACCACACTACATTACATTTATGTGTACCATTGCCCTCTACAGGATGGAATTCAGGATTTATGAAAGTGTTGCAGATATTTTGCTTTCTAGGAGCTCACAAAGCAGTACATATTTAATTCCAGAGGTGGAAGGTAGTAATTTTATCACAGAAGGTTCTAGATTCCAGACCAGATAAAATATTCTGTGATATAAAGAATCAACTGTGAATACAGAATACTGTGTACACAGTGTACCAATATGTACAAAACAGTATTCAGAATCATCCCTTCAAAGCACAAACATGATTTTTAGATACAATTGCAAAAAGCACCTTTACCTCTCAATAATGGCCTTCTTTCTATAATCAGTACTTTATACAGGACATGTGCAATAAACACTTTCTCTTGAATATCTAGATTACTTAAAAATATATCACATTTTAAAAATGTGAAATGTGAAAAGCATTTAAAATAGACAAGAAGAACCCTGCAAATTCCGATCTGGCATTCTGAGAGCACAGTTCTATCATTTTATTTCACCACTATTTGCATTTACAAAGCCACAGCAGCAATTCTGGTTACAGAAAAAGAAGATGGTTAACTTTTACATGATATTATTTACATAATAAGCCTGTATTTTCACTGAAAATCTGGCCTCTGGGCACACTTAGAATACTGGAAAAGATCCACGGTGTAAACAAAACCAGAGGTATGTTTGTAAGTACAAACGGACACCGAATGAGATCTCAGTATAGCAAGTGAGAAATTCGGGGACTAATTTAAAAAAGGGCAAAATTCTTATGGAATTTCCATCTGAAATTTCAGTTTCACAAAGTATTTATCTCTGAACTTTAAAGTGCACAAAAATCAGTTTCAGCAGAAACACTGAGATCACCTCAATTTCCATCACTATTGGAACTATCACGTCCTCCAGTTTAATCAAATTTTTGGATTTCAGACTAAATCAAGGGATTTTTATAAAGGCAGACCAAGAGGCCACTGCTTCAGATTAGTTGTTAACAAGGTCTCCTTCATTTAGAAATTCAACTTCATTATGTAAACCTCATGCATAAAAAAATTTAACAGATACAGGTAGGCCTTCTAAAACAGGATGAGATATCCTTATCAAGGCTTTTACCTGGTCAGTTGTAACTTTTATATATAACTTTTAATATAACTTTTTTAATTACTATTCATCTTCCTTGTTGTTAATTACAGAAAAGGAGAAATACTATTTACGTAAAGGAAAGTTCTTTTAAAAAGACATTTAGAAAAGCATTGAACAAGACATTAATAACAAACTGAAAGGATAAGCAGAATGGAAGTCTGAAAAATTCTATATTTGTATTATACAGGCATTGTTTTCATTCTTGGCACCTTATTTTTCATGTACATAAAGAGAACACAAGCTACAGCAGGGTGAGACAAAGATCAATGCTGAATGTATTACTTGGCATTGGTCAGGCTCAGTTTAATAAGAAAAGAATTGATCCATTAAGCTAAACCTAATTCTTGGCCGAAAATGGTTGAAATCTCTTCTTTATACTGCTAGCTTCATAAAGACCTATAATATTCAGAAGAAACAACTCAGAGCTGAGTTTAATAAGATTAAATGTATTGCAAATATACTTAACAAGAATCTATCAAGTTGTTAATGATTACTATTAATATCAAACAATTTTTGTATAGAATTTTTTTATTAGAGTGGTTGTAAAATACAGCTATGTGAAATGCAATACAAAAAGGGGTTTAGGTAATTTGTAACAGCCACAATTGCAGAACCAAAACCTTAACCTATAAGATATAGTAATTTATTTTATCAATCCTGTTTCTTATACAAGTGCAATTCAATTTGTAAAGTATTTAAGTGCCAGTCATTAACACTGTATAGCAAAGTGCAGAAGGACAGCATCTACTATATGTGATTGTGTTATTCTATGTGAAGAGACTGCAAAATAAATTACTTTTCCTGTCAGCAAGGCTGGAGCCCTATTGTTAAAACACAACTTCAGATTTCTATGAACTGCTCTACAAAGCTCTGTTTCGTGGCTCTAACAGCTAACAGCAGCCCTTGGCGCTGTGGGGACAGCCTGTGCTGCCAAAGGGACACAGTGACAGGCACCTCACTCTGCCACTCCTCCCCTGAAAAGCAGAGGTGCAGCAGCAGAGCCCATCCCAAAGCCTCTGGGAGGGCCCATCCTGCAGCACAGCACCGCTGGGATGCACCAGCCAGGAGAATCCCCACCTTGGGAATACATAAAAGAACAGGAACAGGTACTCTGCTTCACCCAGGATTTGAGCGGAACAGGACAGACCTGGAATCTATTCAGCAACGCTTGCAATCCAGTTACAGTTTTAATTAAGATGACAATGTGGCAAAAATACAGACACTCAAAAATCAAATCTTATGAATTCAGCAAAGAGAATTACTGAAACAGTGGGTGAGAGTGGATGGAAAACAGCACTGGAGGAAAAGACAGAGAAGGAAATGGAAAGTACTGAAAGTCAATTATTACATGCCCAAAGGTGAGATGTGCTGTCTGGCATCAGAACCTTGTGTGGTAAAATATATATTGAGAATGAAGAGAGAAATGAAAGAAAATTAATTTATGAAAAAGGCATATTCAAGGTACAAAAATAAAGATAGGGAAGACAACTAGAAAGATTATAGCATGGAATTAAGAGACTGACACGCTGATAAAGAAAGCAAAAGGGGAAAATGAAAGGAAAAGTTCATATAAGGTGAGGAAATTGTAAATAAAGATTTTTTTTCTTTTCAAGCACATAAAGTGCATAAGGTCACTGAGAGAAACAGAAGCACACCTATGAAATGGCAAATGGCAGTTTACTAACAGGAAGGAGAGACTGCTTAAAAATGAACTCTCTATTTTATTGTACATAAAACAAGGTTGGGGCTGATGACAGGATCAGACATAAATTTCCTGGGGGAGGAAGAATAAACACCAAAGAAAATCAGTAACACACCAGAACAGCTCATCAAGAAATCAGAAAGTCTGAAGGTTGACATAACTCCAGGAATAGACAGAATTAATTCAGAGCTCAGAAAGATATGTCAGAAGAGATAGAGAAATCATTAGCAGATATATTTAACACCTGGTCAGAATATGAACTGGACTCAGGAGAGGTTAGTGATAACCACTATCTAGAAAAATACAAACCTCTGACTTCACAGCCATGTCAGACTCTTGAAACATTATTATTTCAGGAAACAATACCATTAGGAGTTTGTACAGCTGCAAGAGAAACTGCTGGCACAGCTCACCAAAGGGATATCAAGCCTAAAGACGCCCTCAGCACTTTTAAAAGAAGAATTACAAGTTACTGATCACAATGGAATATATGGGCACAGATTCCACACTCTCTAGAAAAGCTTCTAGTGCATTAATACACAGAAAACTCATCTACAAGGTCAGGAAGTGTGGGAACTAACAGTAAGATGTCAGGGTATGTTATGAAGAGAAAAACCGGTCAGCTCATCAATGAAAATAAATGGCATGAAATTCAGACTGACTGAAGTACACTCAGAGAGACTGAAAACCTGGCAGAGCAGAAGTGTAGACAGATTCATTTAGTGTAGACAAATTTATGACAACAAAACTAACAGCAAATAACAAGCAAAGGGGCTCTACCCTTGGAAGGTGTTAAGTTCAGATCTCTCACATTGATGCACTTCATTAATTTCAAATTTTTCATTATCTGTCCATGATGACACAGAGATTTCCACAAGAAGTTAAAGCTGATACAGAACCTAAAAATAAGTTAAAAAAATTTAAAAAGCTTTCTAATTCACATTTCCAGGAACTGTATCTCTCATCAGCCTGCTAATTTACTCAATTTCGGCAGATGCTTCTAAAATCCCTCTCCAGACTTTTAAAATCTCGACTACCTGAGATAGCAGTATTTCAACTGCAAATTCTGTTCAAAGTTCATCTGGTTTTAAACCACAATATTGAATAACAGGAGCCCTAATCCAGTTCAACCAGTGCCATCGTTGGTATAAGCCTAAGGTTTATCATTTTATCCAAATTCTTGGATAGACTTGAACATTCCAGATTAGATCTTAGATAGATTCCATTTTCTTTTAAGTAATACATGTTGAATTATACAAATCATAAACTATTTGCAATGGAATGCTCTTTTAAATCAGGCACATTTTTTAACTTCCAACTTTCCAGCACAGGAGCTGGTTTTAAAGGGAAGTTATATTAAATGATTACCAACATATTAGCTGCATGCAATGGAATGGGGCAGTAATTGCTACAGAAGTGAGAAACTGACAGCTAAAATGGAAACGTAGCATGAACAAAAAAAAAAGGGAAGATGATTTCTAAATTTCACCAGCCCTAGAACAGAGCCCCTTTTACAGAGCAGGTGGGCAAGTAATATCTTCAGAACAAAGTGGGTGAGTGAAAAAACCACATATTTAATCCAGATATAGTTACTGTAAATCTAGAAAATAATCTCTTCAACTAAACATTAGTTTACCTAACTCCAAGCCTTGATATATAAATTCTCTTATACCTGTGAGATGATGTGTTTTCTCTTTTATCTCCATTTTGGTTTTTCTACTGTCTGCTTTATACATTCCTCCCTAATCAGCAACAGCTGCCATTAGCCTCAAGGCAGGATGTCATTCAGTGCTATTACAAGTATTGCTTTGAAGCAGAAGGATGAAGATGGAATTCATACCTGTTTGGTTGTTAATGCTTAAAGAGGTTTGCCATAAATTCTTTAGAAAAGTAAAAACTAGATATGCAAAATGTAAAAAAAACCCAAACCAACAAATATAAAATGTGTGATGTTTGAGAGTACTCGGCCTAATTCTGTTAAAAGTTTGACTTCAACAGATGCAGAGTTAGGCCACCACTGAGCACAGCAAAACCACTCCATACAGAATGAACTCTGATCAATGCAGGTTTATTTTTTATGACTTAACAGCTTGTGAAAGGAGGACATTGACAGCTCTCTGTTTCTCTACACAGCACATCTCATCATGAACCAGTGCAGCACCAGCTTCTTGACGAAATTAAAGCATCTCACACCTTTCCTCTAGAAGTGAGGAGACTTTTCTCCATGCCTGTCCAGCCAGAGGAAAAAGCTACCGAGATGGATGTGAATAATGGGGAGTTTAGTGATGAACACCTTTCAAGCAGACTGATCATATAAGACATGGTATGGCCAGCTGACAGTCACAGCTTTTAACCAGGACTGATATGGAATGAAATGAAATAATATCACTAGTTTCTGGATAACTTTTTGTATCCAGTACCAAATTCTCAGAGTGAGACAGTGATTGAAAATCTTCAGGGAGAAAAAACAAACTACAGTAAGAAAACCCATAGAGACCCCCTGATTATGACATCTGTGATTCTGTCATGCCTATGATGTTTCACCTACTGCAGTTTTTATGGACTGATTTAGTCCTGATAGGTGGAAAACAAAAAGGAGAGCCCCAAATCCAGTAGTTATCACCCACCCTTTGTCTTTTCAAATGAAGTTCTTAAGGCATACCAGGAAAAGGTCCTGCAAAGTATCACTGTGACAAAACATGTGTTTGCAGTGTATAGGAGGTGCAGGTGGGGGATAGGGGAAATTGTTAGTTAAAATGACCAAATGAGGGAAAAAGGAAAAGAGAGAAATTATGGTAGAGCTAATAATATGCCTGTTATACAGTGAATGCTCTTGCATTTATTCCTTTTGAAATCTGGTACATGTTATTGTCTATTTTGCTTTTTAATTTTCAGCATGGTCTCCTTCAGTGGTGCTCGTGTTGAACTCGGGAGTTCCTTGTTTCAAATTGTAGTGGAAACCTCATTTTGAACAATTTAGTCAGGCAATGAAGGAAAGCTGGAGGTAGTCAGGCAGCAGAAGTTTCTGCTATACCTTAGCATGCTGTCCTGATTATAGTGCTATTATAGTTTGCTGTTCATAGAAATCAAGGAATTTATGAATCATTAAAAGGGGCAGGCGATAGAGAAGCTATTATAATAGCACTCAGAAATATTACAGGAACTATCACAAAAGCTACAGTGTTAATACCAATGACTTAATATAAATGTATTTGTGAAATTATGTGATTGCTGAGGACATGGAAATGCCAAATTTTCAGCCTCAAACCAGTCACTGGCATGTGCACATTTTTGATGTATGGCTACATTTGTACAAAACTGGTTTAGGTGTATAAAAAATGCACCAGAGGTCATTAAAAGTGCATAATGATTGTGTAAAGACCTTGGGCTGGAGCTTGTGAAAACACAGGCTTGGGAATATTAATAGACCTTATACTAAGTTCCTCATTTCCTTATCTTTTGCTAAGAATTTCCCAGTGTACTACAAGTATATCAGGTGCCAGACACACCAGCCCCTAATGACACCAGTGGCCAATTCCATGCACTCTCCATCCCTGAAACAAGATTCCCTACTTTATTTTTTTCATTCAACAATGCATCCATAGAACAACGGTGAAGCATTTTTCTTTGAGTGTGTAAACATCACATATGTAAAAGATTGGATAGAAACATTTGGGGAAAATCCTTATTTTGGTTGTATGAAGACCTAATTTTTTTTTTAACTCTGACTTTTTGAACTTCAAATGTGTCTCCAGGAAATCTGAGCAAGTCAACATGCACTGCTCAGCACCACCAAAGGCTTCTATGTTTGTACTGATATTATTATTTTAGATGCATAAGCAAAAAGCTACCAAGACCAAACCCAGAACTATTTAAGGACTATAATTCAGGAAGTTATTCAGATGGATTTTAGAAACTTTGAACAAAAACAGTAGATATCGAACAAGATTTAAGACCTTTCTTACATGTAAATAGAATCTGCTGTATCCAAAAATTTGCTGATTTTCTTTCTGGTCTTTCTTACACCTATAATTTTAACTGACTGTTTAATTGACTCAGTGGGGCAGAACCAGAGCTATTCTGCTCTGCTGCTATGGGAAGTTCTTAGCCATGGTCATTTTGACTCATAGAACACTTCCTGCTTCTCAGTCAGCCCTCACCTCATCCCTCTGCTTGGTATTTTCCCACCATCCTTTAAAACAAAGGATCCAGACTGCATGCAAGAGAAACCAGATGAACTGCACTAACTACAGCCCAATTCCCCTTTCTCCTCTTTGAACTAGAGAGGCCTGGCAGTTCACTGAGGGGGTCATGTTTGCAGGCCATTAGCACAGCTGGGAGCGCCTGCAAACACCTCCCCACACTGCTCTCACTTGTTAGAGCTGCAGCCAAACCTCCCTTGCTTTGATGGCCACTGAAATTCATCAAGTTCAGCTCTCAGAACACGTTTAAGACAGAAGGAAATAAAGTATCTTGACCAGTCTGCACCATCTTTTCTTGGCTAATGCATGGGGGGGAATAGCAAAAACTCCTCAGGTCTATGTTGCCTGTATTAGCTCCTTCCTAGGGCAGCTTGGGAAGGTTCTTTAGTTTCTCCAAGTCCCAATCCAGCCACCTGCAGTACAGGCCTTCTTGCCTGACTGTGCTGTAGAAGAGGCACAGCGACTTCAATATTATATTCACAGATTCTTCAATATAACAAGTTATAAAGGACCAAGAAAAAATAAGTATTTAAAGGCTGTTCATCTGCAGTGTTCTTCTGCAGCATCAAATGCAAAATGTTGGCCTGTATAGAGAAGCCATTGCTGGCATTCAGACCTTAAAGAGCAGCAAAGAAACTGTGGGAAGTGTGTGGAAGGAGGTGTTCTCTACCTGAGAGGAGTCATTTAGCCCCTGACAAATCCCCAGTAATAGTAAGCTGTAGTTTTACTCTTCATCCTAATAGCTGGGATAGAGGAATTTATACATACAGGTTTTCACAATGTTTTGTCTCAGAAATATTTATCATTCTAAGAGGCAATAGATGACATTCCATAATGCTACCTCTTACTGTAGTTAACACTGCAGGGAAGAAATCTGTCTCTGTCCTCAAGTTCCATTATAATAAAAAAAGCAATAAAAGAAAACTAACAAGTGCATATAAAGTAAATAACTATTTCTGACAAATATATATTTGTCATCATAGCTGTCAAGTGATGTAATCACTTGCTCTTCCATCACAATTGAGGACCACCACACACCAGTAACAGTAACAGTTTGTTTTTATATAGCACATCACATTTTAATCTGAAAGCTCTCAGCAGAAAAAGGGCAGCATGGTGAGGGACACAGCCAAAACCTGTCCTACAGCAACCTACAAAAGAGAGACAGGAATCCAGTGCAAAAATCTGCCCAAGTCTGAGATTTCAGTCTGTCTGGGTAATCTGTTCCAGCGTTTGACCACCCCCCCATGATAAATTCTTCCTCAAGTTTTCCCTGTTGCAGCCCGTGCCCACTGCCTCTTCCCCCTTCACTGAGCACCTCTGAGGAAAGTCTGGATCTGTCTCCTTAAAATGACACATCCTCTCCCATCACATACAGGAAGACAGAAATAAAGTCCCACTTCAGCCTCAAATGTAATTTTTCAAGAACATTCCAAAATATCATGTGAGACAACTTACTCTACTAAATTTATGTATCTCTAAAGGAGAAAGTGTTGTGTCAATCCAACTGGGATTTTAACTTTTCCTAGAAACACTTCAGATAGAATTACTCATTGATAATTGATGAATTTAAATTAATTCTGACAATTAACAAAATTACAAGTGCAAAGTCCTGCTTATTGGCAAATAAAATGTGCTGGAATCTGCCTGCTTTCTTCATGCAATATTCCCTGTGCTGGCTCCCCAGTGGGATTTTTCACAATAAAACCAGCTGGTTTGTGCCCAAAATGCATGTGATAATAAAGCTTTCCCTTATAAAGCTTATATTGTGCATCACATCTTGTTTATTTGTGTAAACTTATATTCTGCACTGGTGGATGACTCCAACCTGAGGTCAGAATTCTTAGGGAACTGCCACAGTTCCACGAACACAAAATCTTTCCTTAGCAATAAAACATCCCGGGACTCCTGGAGGGAGCTGTGCCTGCAAGGATGGATGCCAAGCAAATCCAAAGGGCTGGGAGAAGGGAAAGCTCTCAGCATTCACGTGGTGAAAAGCTGCAGATCCACAAAACCTTCAAAGAATGTGAGTAACTCACAGGCACAGGGTGCACATGGAAAAGATGACAGCTCCTGTATGTGAGCTCAAGTGGAAAGCTTGGAAGTGTTACAAACCCAGCAAACGTTGATGTGTGTATGTTTTAATGGAAAACAGAGTAGAAGAATGACACAGCAACTGACCTTGACAGTTTTGCAAGGGATAGTTCTTCCATGAAGAGCATTGGTTATTCCCACTGAGTGCCACAGGGCTGTCCAACAGGAGACAGAGATCCTCGAATTTTTTTATTTTTCAAATGCAAGAATTTATTGTGGAGAATGCAAGACTGAAGTAGTTTTTAAATGTAAACCACTTACATATGGTACCTACATAACCTGAAACTATAGCTTGGATTTTTAGTTCTCTAATCCCACACATCCTTTGTTTTCATTTGCAGGTTTCAAAGACTGACGAGTCAGGTAATGCAATTTATCTGTCTTACAGGTAAAAAACACCATGGAAGTGATAAGAATTAGGCTCCTGCTATTTAATCATTCCTACTATCACCTTCATAATTTTAACAAAGGATTGATATTGATACTGACTTTCCCTTTGGCCTTTAACCAAATAGCCAAATGTGTGCACTGGTGTCAGAAACAACATCTGGGAGGATCTACAGCAAAAAGTGTGTCTTGTTGAGGATTTTCTTTCCCTGTGAGACTAAATTTCTGCATATTTCACTTGACTAAAAGTCTTCTTTATTTCTGACCAGATATTTCTTTACTCAATTTGATGCTGTAATGCTCATTGTGAAGGAGAGACAAAACCTTCAGCCCTTTACCTGATGCTTTCAGTCAAAATGTGTGACCAGCAATTGAACACCCTTCGAACCCTCGTTAAAAAGTACCTGCATATTTCATCACGTTTATGGCAAGGCTTAAATGGGGCTCCCGACAGCTCAGATTCTCTTAACTCCAATGTTTTAATGAAACCAACAGTGGGGATCAAAGGTTTCTCTCATACTCTGTTTCCTTACTAAATGCATAAGGTCCGGCTGAGCTAAATGTCACATTCTGACTTGCTTGATTTAGCCCTGCTATTTAGTAGTAATTATGGACAGAAGTCTCATTTAGGTGTATTGATCCAGTCTTTAACATGAGGAATAAATTCAGCAGCTGAGCTATGGAAAACACTGGATGAATTCTCAATTCATGGCTCTCCACAAAGAACAAAGGAGCAGCAACGCTTTTGCTGGAGCACCAATTCTCACACATGTATGTCTGGAGTTAAACACACTGAAAAAAGCTTTTCCTTGGGGAGAAGCCACAGCAAGAGCAACAAAAAACCTGTGGCCCATCACTAAAGCCATGGAAGAGGAAGGTTCCAATCCTGCCTCCATGGAAGGCAATATCCCAATTCGGGAAAGCATTTAATCATATGTTTCGGTCCATCAGAATTCATGAGAGTCCTTAAGTATGTGCTTATTTTTAAAAGATGCTTAAGTGCCATTGATTTCAAGTACATGTGTAAGTGCTGTCCTCAATATAAATGATTTCTGAAACTGGGGTTGATGGGAGTTTTATCACTGATTTTAATAAGAGCAGAACAGGAACTGAAGAATTTAAGATTCACAAATGCTTATCCAAATTGAATGTCTACAGGACAATAAGGGAAGAATAAACGTGGACTGTTGCATATTTATATTTCTGCTACCTAAGTAAAGAAATTCTGAAATTAATGAAAAATCCTAAGCTCCTCATGCTAACAAAAGATATTTACCACAAAGGGATAAGAACTTCCCTATCTCTGTACCACCCTAAATTTTTAACTTTACGCATATTTTCCTATTTTAGAGTTTTGTGGAGGGTTTTTTAAAGGCTAACAATACAATTTTCCAGTTAAATATACTTATTTTTTAAGTTATAAAAAAATCCATAATATAATTCTATGGGAGTTACCATAATAGACTGTAACAGCTGCTATGGTCTATTGTGTAAATAAGTAATTACAGAATTTACAGACTATCATGTAAATATGTAATTATGGACTTTTTAAAATGTGCATTATTTCCTCGATAGTCTATAGTTTAAATATGTAATTATGGACTTTAAAACATGTATTATTTACTCAGACTGCAACAGCTCCTTGGGACAGAGCTGTTCCGGCCGTTTGGGTAAACATGTAATTACAGAAATTTTAAAAATATGTATTATTTATTTGCCAGTGCTGCTGTCAATACATCATGGCAGCCATTTGGAAATTTGAATCATATAGTCAATATTCTGTCAAGTTTTCATTAGTCATTTGAAGTAATTCTCCCCATGTTCCGGTCTGGTCCAATGGAAGAAACACTCCAAGTATGTGCTTCTGGTGTGCTTTAATCCCAGAAGAATCCAGTTTTGGTTCTGGGAGATCACTGCACAACAAGAATCCCAGTGCTGGAAGTGGGCCTGACCCCTGCAAACATTATTCTTCATCTCATCAAGGTAGGAGCACCCACAGAACACAATCCATGGGGCCACTTGCATCCCAATTTCTGTGCATCTTAAGCAGGAGACAGGTTGGAGCAAATAGTTCTGTAATTTATGAAGTGTGGCATTTTTGTAATATACAGAACTATGAATTCCAATAATGCTTCCAATGACAAGAAAATATTCTTCAAAGTGGTGGGAGAAACTTATTAAGGGGGTTTCACTCATCCAAGATGGAACTTCAAAGACATTATTATTCTGAAAAAGGGGTAATTACCATTACCATTAAATATTTATGTTTCTAAATTACCCATAGGCCCCAATCAGAGACGAATTTTAGGTCCTCTGCAAACATTTATGAATATCCCAACCTCAAAGACTTCACAATTTAAGAAATATTTTCGAATATATTATACTCTATAGAATGCTTTTTAGAAGCAAAATGAATGTGGTCTTAGGCCAAAATGTATGCACTGAGTTTATGATCTGCTGTGTCTGCATCTATTTCCCAATAATTCTAACATTTAGGCATGATTTCCCTAATAGACCACAGCAAAAGGAGAAGCAGAATAACTTATTCATGTAAATATATAGGACAGTTATGTAGAGTGGGACTGTGTTACACTACAAAAAATTCTATCCTTACACTGGAAATAGGGGTGGAATTGTCATTTACCTAAAATTATCTCCTCACATAGAAAAGGAGAGAGAAGAAAGATAAAACTCAGAAAAGAAAAATATTTTAAAGATAAGGGATATTGCCATAGTAAGATATATTTATTATTCATTTTTACTGATGTCACTTTCTCTATGGTCTCCAAGCCTTGTGTAATAATAAAGCTCTACGAACTGAAACTAAATAGAAAATATTAAGAGTACTGAAAAAGCCAAAATAATTCCCATCCTGATGAAAGATGGTAGGGCATTGGCTGGAGCTAGACTGAGTCCAGCAAAGTCATGGATGGATCTGGATTAACCAGTGCAAGGCTGGAACATGACCTCTGAGGGGCAGGGGAAGAACCTGGGATTGCTTAGGCCTGAGAGGGGATGACTGCCAAGGACACAGTGAAGTTCTCCAGATACATAAGAAGATAGAGAGGAGTGAACAGACTCCTCTTTATGTCCAATTTAGATAGAACAAGTGGTAATGGAATTCAATATCCCAAGGGAGATTTAGGTCAATGGGGTACCCAGGAAGACTGCAAAATCTTTGTGGTTTCGAAAAATGGAGTGAAAAAACTTCCACCAATAATGGCACAGTTATCCTGCCTTTGAGAAAGGAAGACAGACTCTCCACATCCTTTCTTGGCTGGATTTTACAGGTTTTTTTGCTCCAGAACTGACGACAAGCTGTAGACTCAGGCTTATGCCTAAAAAACCAATGAAACCCACTGAAATGTTAATAAGAAAGAAGTAAAACAAACAAACAAACAAAAAATAAAACCCAAAAGAATATTTTAAAAAAAGCTGAATCATATAGATCTTCAATACAGTCTAAATAAAGTGTATTTCAAGATCCTATTTCATATTACTTCTCCTGGACAAGAATGTCCTGCCCCCTACCCAGAGTCTGGCAGCCCATACTCAAAGACAGCTCTGAGGAGGGGCCAGATTGCACCAGGTTGTTTTGAAATGTGAGAAAGGGATATGTGGGAAGACCCTTTCTCATCTCCATATATGTACCATGAACATATATGTTATTTTCAACCTTAAAAAGGTCCCAGTTTGTTTCAGAAAGGTAGAAAAAAAAATAGTTTCATCCCAATCTATCGTTTACTTAGCCAGAGAAAAAGCTGGCAAGAAAATGTATGGGAGAAAGGAAGAACAGCCTGAACAAAGTGATAAATGTGGGTGTTGTCACAATGAGAACCAACAATCCACATCTGGAACACAGAAGCTGTGAAATCTCCAGCCATGACGAGGATTTTCAGCTCCCTGTGATGAGTTCCACTGACCATGAATTTTCTGTAATAACGAGCCAGGCTTTCTAACAGTAGCTGGAAATTGTTGTTCTCAGGGTACTTCAGCACCTGTGTAAAGCAAGTTTTGTAGGAAGAGTCTCAGCAGGCTTGGAACCAAATACTGGGATTTCCTTCCAGAATCTGGGAATCTGCCATAGTCCTCGCTCTTCTGAGCTGTTTATTCTGGAGCTCAGCCTGCATTTGCAAGGTCATGCCGGATACTACTCGTCACACTGTGTTGCCTATGCGTGAAATCCTCATTTTTTGCTAAGCTCACAAATATATATTCATGTCATAGCACCTTAATGTCCAGGGATGGTTGGAGCATGCCAAAGCAAGGGGGGCTGCCCCACACACTCTGTCTTTGACTGGCAAAACAAGGCCAAGTGGGAAGTTGTCAGCTGGAGACTGGAAATCTTATGGGAAGGTTTCTGGAATTAGGTGGAGGGGAAAATATAGACCTTGCCTTGTGTGTTTGTAATTAGTTATGTGTGAAGTAGACCTGCCAAAATGGGAAGCAGTGTCCATTTTGTAGCATTAATTATTATTGTGAAGCCATTTTCAAGGTGGGATTATGGGCACTAAACCGCTGGGACTGGCTGTGCTGCCCATGCGTTAAATCCTCATTTTGTGCAGACTTAATGAAAAAGATAGTTTCTTGTAATAGGTTCTGTCTTGTCAGTTGCTCCTACACAGCAGTATTGGGATGCTTTCTTTGTGCTTAATACATGCAGTGATAATTTTTTCACATGCTCTTTCTGTAAACGTTCCACCACAAAACATTCTGTTAAACTGGAATTAAGGTTGTAAATATGCATTAATAAGTTAGAGCAAATTCTGTACTAATTGCCTGCCCATACAACCTCACTGCCATAGATGGAGAAAAAGCTGCTGAAGAACACTGCAAACTGGGTTCTCATCCCAGAAATGTTATTCTACCTCCACATACAGGGGTCTGACCGAGAATCAAATCCCATGCTGAAGTTTATAAGAAACACACGCTTGAGTATCAGGAATGCAAGATTGTACTCCCACTATACAAACATAAAGGACAGGATTGCAAAAGCGCTTGTCAGTGGCCTAAATCTGCTCTCCTCGGAGTAAATGGCATTTTCATCACTGGCAGTAGAACGAAGCCAGTAATCCCTCCTTTTGGAAACCCTATCCTGGGAGACATGAATTAAACAAATCCTATCCTTTGTGATTCGAATTAAACAAAACAGTTTAGGTTTCTTTTGTTCCCTCAACTAACATCATTGTACAGTCTCATCAGCCTTTCACCTACAGTTACATCACAGGATGAACCACACATCAGAGTGATCCCAAATTTACTTTCTGTTCCAGCCACATAAAATACATTCTACTGTCAAAATTCTCTGCTAATTCTTTCAGGAATCAGTCAGTATTATTTTCCCCTTAGCTCTGACAGATCTGTCCATTCCCGTGGCTGAAATTAATTTTTTTTTCTGTTTCATAAGATCATATTTTATTGTCAACATATTAGGAGGGAGAACAGTATCAGAGAGCAGGCAAATCAGATAATAATTAACAGAAAAATAAATAATGGTAATTAATAATGATACCTTTCTCTGTATGATAATACAAAAATTCATAATGGTGTTGTGAAGCTTAGTTTACTCCTACCTGTAATTTACTTTGAGGTCTTAGAATAAAAGGTGCTTAGAATTGAAAAATATTATTATTAGCATAAAAATGAGGTATGTTCTATTTATTTTGTGTATTAATTTAGCAGAATATATTATTACACAACTTTATACTGTAAGCACAAGGTCACACAGGATATGACTTGTCACACTGTGTTGCCTATGCATGAAATCCTCATTTTGTGCAGAGCTCTGAAATATATATTCATGTCAGAATATCTTACTGTCCAGCGACAGCCCCAGAGTTCCATTCTATTACATACTGAGGAAACAGATTCAGCATCATTTGAGAGGTCTCTTCTTCTCTCAATACCCGAATGAACTCTCATTAATCAAAAACCTACAAACACTCACCACGAGAGAGCCAATCCCAGTAATGCTCTCCTCAGCCTGGAACGTGATGATATCCATTCCACCAGCATTGTTTTATCATTTCAGTGTGACCGTCGTGGTCAAACAGCCAAAACAGAGCATTGATTTTACAGTTACTAGAAAACAGACCCTAACTCCACAATAAATGAATGATATTGTTTCTAGGGATGGAATTTTTCTGGTGCTGGCACTGTTGCACACACTGCACAGACCTCAAGACAGATAATGCACCCTTTTCCAAACTTCCAGCCTAGGAGCACACACTGGAAGTTCAAGCTCTGCTTATGCTGAGCACACGGATGGTTGCAGTTTGATAAACAGGAGTTCCTGCAGAACTTTGTTAACCACCTACTCATCAACTCGTCATTGTTTTGCCCAGCTTTAGGTGTTTTCTCCTCTAAATACATTCCTACTGCAGAAACAGAAACAGAAATATTTCAATGCTATGTCTCAGGGCAGCCCTTTTTTTTGTTTCTTTTCCTTAGCAGCCATAAAATTGAGATTATTGTATAAACAGTTTTAAGTGGGACACATTGCTCAACAAAATTCTTAAATCTAAGGCAATGTCAGTTTGCATTAAGAAGAGAAATATTACCTTGGTCTTCAATAGCACAGTAGAAAGCAACTGCAGTTTAGAGATCAGAGCAGATCACCAGTGTAGCCTCCAGACCAGAACAGCAGGTTTGACATGATACTCAAGCAAATAGCCAGAACAGAACAGCAATTAACAGTTAACAGGCCACTTAAATTAAGAGCTTTCCTTGAGAAAACAGCCTCAGACCTTCAGAGACTGTAGGAAGTAAAGTGGCAAAAGATCGAAGTGCATGGGGAATTTCCTCAATAGGCCTTTTATCCGCAGAATGTACAAACCCAGAAAAGCCGGGCCGAAATGTCGATGTAGGGGAATGTAGCTGCACAGAAGAGGGAATAAAGAGAGGAAGGGAAACGAGAGATTTGGAGTAATGACCTTCTAAGCAATGGAAACATAACTTTCTTCCCTGATGTCTCCAGAGCCAAAATTTTGCATGGTTTGACATTTGGTGCTAACCTGTGTTTTGTACCCTTGTCATGCAACGTGTCACCACAACATCTGGTAATGGAAGACAGACATCAAGGGTTTGTAGCCAGCCACAGCCCTTGGTCAGGCCACTGCCCTTCCCTTGGTGCCCCCAGAGTCAGCAAAGGGATGGATGCACACACTGAGAACCAAAGCCAGGGTCCCTGGATAAACATGCTCAGCCCTGGCACCCACGAGCACCTTCACCCATTTCTGTTTCACTCACTGTTTCAGTGCACCACCACCACCACCATGCTGATATGAGCACAGGCTTCTCACCATCATACAACACACAACACTAAAACCCACTCCCACAGATGAGTGTGAAAAGTGAATGTCTCAATCTCCCTGTCCCAAATTCTTTTTCACTTACACTGCTTCATAACTCTACAATATAAAGCATTTTTCCTTCATTCATGAATTTGACCTCCACGAGCTTTTTAAGTCAAACAGTTCAAAGAGTTAATAAAGACATATCTTTGCTACTTTTCTCAATCTCACATAGCTCAATGCACTCTGAATTTGGGACATGTAGGAGCACAGCCTCAGAAATATTTGTAGGTTCAGCACTGCAACAGAAAAAGCCTGGAACAAGCTAAGTGTCTTCCCCAGCCCCTATGTCCTGCTACCTCAGTAGTCATTTTGCCGGTCCTTCTGCTGCCAAGCCCTGGAAGCAATTCATGCATCTCCCAAACATTCCAGAACGGGGATGCATGCGGTGCAGCAGGCCTCACAGCCAGTGTATTCGGGTTACAAAACCAGGGGGAGGCCACTGCCCCTTAGCCACATCCAGGAGGCCAGAGGTGCCAAATTAGTTTTACAGCTTTCTAGCGCTGAGATGTGTCTGGGGCCGGGGGACTTTTTGATGGACGCATGGGAGCAACACTTGCAGCCTGCTTGAAAGGGTCATTTCCACATTTCACGGCAGTGGCCTATGGGGGGGGTGTGGGGGGTGGCAGTGTCAGATCCGCAGTCTGGGGGCTGGTGTTGGCAGGGGGAGGGACCCAGGCGCCTTTCTGACTGTTTGGGGTGGGGGGTAGGACGTGGAACACAGTTCTGAGCAGCACCAAGAGCTAAACCCGTTCCTTGATTGAGGGAGGTTGGGAGCAAGAGGGTTTTATGGGATAAAATGTTAGGAGTGCAGGTATTTTAGGGCAAGATCGGGGTTGGTGCTGTTTGGGGTAAAGCTGTTTACAGACAAGGGCGTTTGAGAGCGAGGGAGACTGGAACAAAAGCATTGGGGGCAAGGATGTTTGGAAGCAAGGGCAAGGACCATTGAAGGTGAGGGTGTTGGAAGCTGATGGCTTGGGGGATAAGAGAATTTGCAGAGCAAATACACGTGGGGGAGATGGCATTTGGGTCAAGGGTATCTGTCAGCCGGCACGTTCGGGGATGCGGGTGTTTTGGGGAGAGGGGTTCTGCGCTGCTGCCAGCTCCCGACCCCCTCCGCCGGCGCCCACGCTCGCTCTGCGCTGCGGCTCTCGGACACCGAGAGAAGGAGCCTCATCAAGCCTCCCCCGCCACCGTCCGCGCGTCTCCCCCCGCTGCCCATCTCGGGGCCCCTGGCTCCCCAGGAGCGGAACCCCGCGATGGTGCGGGCGCGGCGGAGGAGCCCCCCCGTGCCCGGGCGGGCAGTTCTCTGCGCCCGGCGGGGCACGGCGGCGGTGGCGGGCGGGGGGCGCGGGGGGCGGCCGCGGGGGCGGAGCCGCCAGTCAGCGCCGGGCTCCGTGACCCCGGGGCGGGGACGGGCACGGGGACGGAGACGGGCACGGGGACAGGCGGCCCCTGGCCGGCTCGGCGGCGAGAGCAGCCCGTGTCCCCCCCGCGACACAGACACACACAGACACACACACAGACACACACGCGCGCATCGGGCGGGGGGAGCCGCTCGCCCCCGCCCCAGCGCCCGCCCGGGTCCGGCCGCCGCAAGCTCCGCACTTACCCGGGCCGCGGCGAGGTGTCGGCGGGCGGGCTCCGGCGAGCCGCGACTGCGGGGGGCCGGGGGGGGCCGCTTGGGTTTGGGGGGGGTTCCGTAATCCAAGAGGCTTTGGGCTGCCAAATGTAAACACTCCGCCATGATTTCTTTGTTTAGATAATTGAACCTGCCTCCCTCTCCCTCGCCGACTCTCGCTCGCTTTTATTTATTTATTTCCCCCCCTCCCGTCATCATCATCATCATCATTATGGCTTGTGCGGGGTGTTTTTCTTTTTTTTTTTTCTTTTTTTTTCTTTTTTTTTTTTTTTAAGGGTGCTTATTTACTAGCTGCATTTATCAACTGCTGATTTTACGAATATTTATATATATTTATATTTAAATACATCCCTACTGGGGGGGGCGGTGAGAGACATGAAGGACAGGAAGTTGTTCCCGCAGGTTTGGGGATTGAGGTTCTTCCTCCTCCCTTGGCTGCCGGGGCCGGTGGAGCCGGGGGCAGCGGCCGCATCACCTCCCGCAGCGCCCGGCGCTCCCAGGGAAAAGGCAGCGGTTCCAAAGGCATCGCCCGCTCCAGAGGGAAGGATGCTGTGCGCAGGGGGCAGACGGGTGGAAACTTCCAGCCTTAAGTTTTTTCACTGCATTTCCTCAAAATTCAAGCTCGACAGGAAAGCATACATGTTATTATTATCTATTCTTATTGTTGTTATGCGGGAATTCCCTGTCGGGAAATAGGGGTTTATTATAGGAACTGTACAGGAAGTGTTAGCATGACATGTTCCACCTGCAGCCCTACTTTGGCAGCAAGTGTCTCTATTTGGAAATACCAGTGTATTTCCTGTCATTACTACTTGAAAAAAACCTCGGTGCACTTCATCAATGTCCATAAATCCCTTTTCATAGACCTGATCCTATCAGATCCCAACGTCCCAAGGTTCCACTGGAAGTGCCTAGGGTTGCAGGAGGCTAACTTGAAGTGCAGCACCAATCCTGTCAGCTGCCCTGGAAGGACCTGGTACCCCACACTTCCCATGGGGTATTTGAGGAATTTTAGGCATCACATCTCCCAGGAATTGTGCCAAAGACTCCAGAAATTCTCCATGGTTTTTATTTTGTTCCTTTTTGTATTAAGGAAGAGCACCACCTCCTGATGTCTCCCTACTCAATCATTTCTAGGAGGTCCTCAAATGCCACAGAATGTACAGCATTGCCTTTGCTGCTGATGTGTAGAAAGAGCAATACAGCAAGGACAATCTAAAGAGTTATTATATAGAAAAACAAGATGATTTACTCACCCTGTTACAGAATAAAGAGAAAATTCTCCATGACAGCTAGCAATCATCAGATGGGCTCCCAATCCCTTTTGCCCTGAGCCTGTGGGTACCAGTCCCACAGCCAGCTGCCTCAGCTTTGGAAATACACTGACCATTTGTGCCTTACTGTACCTTAAATATTGTAAATATTTAAATATTATGATTTAAATATTTAAATATTATAAGAGTTCCTCTTTCTGCAAAGAGATCACCAGTTTGGACCCTCAAACCTTCTCTAAATCTCACTAATCCCTCGTAAAGCCATTGCTAATTGTTGGGATAAGGAACTCAGTATGTACAGTGAGCACAGAAAAAAATAAAAGAGTAAACATCTGTATTACACTGCCAGTCTATAGGAATACAGGGTTGCATTACAAGTTACATTTTAGAACTGCACAGGTATTTTGTAACTATTTTACAGTAAGATACTGGGAGTTGATTGGGTCATGGCTAGAGTGGAGCAATTGCCATGCAGGCCTTGGAGTTGCTCTCAATAGTTCTGCAGCCCTCAGGTCACCCCTCACAATTTGACCTCAATCCTGTATTTCAAATACCAAAACATGCACCATCACTTGGTTTCCCACAGTGACCCCAGCTCTGCTGTCCTACTTTTTCCTAGTTCTTTTACACAGAAGTGCGAGAATATTTACCAGTTTCTGCTTTCTCTGCTTCCCATTTTAAGATTACGCTATTTGCTTATGATGCTATTTTTATTTCCCTGCCAGGATTTCATTGCAATCTCCCCTTTGTGGATTTTTTTTACTTGTGACCATTTAAATTCATTCCAGGCTAGAACTTGGCATAAAAGTTCGCAGCTTCTCAGCCAGATTTGAATTACTATATTTAATCCATACTCAGCTCTTGGGCTTTTTTTTTTTTTTTTTTTTTTTTTTTCCCTAAATGAGAGTGAAGATAGAAATAATTTTGTTGTGGTTCCAAATGGTGCCATCATTCTGTACTGCTTTCAGATCTTGTCTTCGTTCCACTAGCTTTTCAAAAGGACATGCCAGAGCATTTGAGACATGCCTTTAGAAACATGTTGCTTTCAATCCTTTAAAAACGGGTTATTTCAGCATAAAACTTTGTGAAAATTAAGCATTGTGGGTGCACAAGGGTATTTTTATTGCACTCTTAGAT
Source organism: Poecile atricapillus (assembly GCF_030490865.1). Lineage (NCBI taxonomy): Eukaryota > Metazoa > Chordata > Aves > Passeriformes > Paridae > Poecile > Poecile atricapillus. The sequence continues at coordinate 114,407,011 of NC_081251.1, forward strand.
ATGGCTCACTGAACAGCAAAGCCAGTTTTCATGTGGGCTTAAAGAGGGCAAAAGTCTTTGTTACACTTTGAAAAACAGTTTTGCACAATTGTGTTTGTGTTATTCATTTTTGGGAATATTCAGGCAGTGCTGTGTTGGCTCTGTAGATAAAAAGAGGAGGTAATGACATGCAGATTTTTATTAAACAAGATTACATTGGATAGCTTAAATTTCATTTCTCTATTTATCCATTTAAGAAACAAATGCAGTACTTAAACCAGAATGAATTCCATTGTATAAAACCAGCTGAGTAGTTGCTTGAGAAATATTTTTACCAAGTCAAACTTTTATGTGCTCCAGGGTTTAATATTATTATTATTACTAAACTTTTTTATTAGAGTGACCAGAAAATGGCAGAGCTACTGGTAGTATTAAATAAATGTAATTAAGATAGTGGTTTTTATCCACTTTTTTAATCTATATTTTAGAGGGATCCTGTGATAGATCCTGCAGTTTTTCACTAACTGCTGGGTAGAGAGTTTCACCAGTCAGACTGGGCAGAATTTTCCAACCTCTTGCTTCCAGCTGTGGGAAGTTATGGAAAATCACACCAGACCTGTGTGATAGTATTTCCTCTGACTTTACAGAGCTGCTAATGATTGATTTTATAATTAACTATTGCATCACACCCCGATGTGATGAGCAGGAGCAGAGAGGACCCTGCAGTGCTGGTGACAAATGGGGTAAGTGGCAGTCACTGTCTCGAGAGTGAGCAGACCCAAATGCAGCAGATCCATGGCCGAGTCCATCCTGACTGCCCTGCTCACCTGTGCAGGGAGCAGGCTGCTTTTCCCACTCTTTGGAAAAGGCTGCCAGAGGGACACTAATTACTGGCCTGAGTGGGGATGGAAGTAAAAGGATCATAGGAGAAAGTGTGCAGATAGCTGCAATAATGTGATCCATACTCAAGGATCTTTATGATATCTATGGTGGGGTATCTCGTGCTGGAAATGAGCACTGTAAAAGCTCTTTTGCAGAAAAAGTTTGAAAGAATGTCACAGATTTTTAAAACTATGGGAAGAAGTACAAATAAAGGGAATATGTGCATTTTCCTCCATTCTTCTCATTTGGGAGGTGTCTTTATGGTAAAGTAACTATATTCTTTGCAAAGCTGTTTTCTGTATTAGTTTACCTTCCCTGAGATTGCATTTGAAATGTGTGTGTAAAAAAGCAATCATGTGTAGACTGGGAGTGTTTTAATCAATGCAATATGACAATGTATCCCCTGGTCATAAAATGGTTGCAATGTGAGAGCTCTGTAATAAACTGCACTGTTGTACAAGGGAGTAGAGAAAAGATCTTAAAATCAGCAGTAAAAGTCTTGCCTAAAAAGATAATATCCAGATTCTGAAGTAAGGTTGAGATTAAATCTGTCAGTCCAAGAGCCTGCATCTACAGGACCAAAAAGAAAAGACTCAGGTGCTGAGTTTCTCTTTTGCAAGCAGATCTTTCCACTGTAAATACGGGTAAAAGCAATTACAGAAGAAAATATGAAAAATAAAGTTTTCTTTGAGTGCTTTGCACCGAGTTAACAAATTGCTATTGCACAATAGTAACACTGCATTAATTATGTCACTATTTTTCCTTCGTGATAGATTATTGTTAGTAATTCATCACTGTAACATATTAATAGTGATATTAGTTTTTAAACAGAACAATCATATTGGTAGCATACTTGTCATATTAGTGAAAATTAACAAAATGATGAAAAATTGCTACCAAGTCTTTGGGGCTCTAACACTGCAAGGAAATCACTTTTTTCCCAATCCAGCAGTTTTTCAATGAGCATATATTTTCTTGCAAAGATAAAGAGACTGTTTTACAGTGTTCTCTGTCCAAGCCCCAGGAGCCATTGCAAAATATTTATGCCTTTCTTTTCATGCCAAATGTGTATATTCTTTTATGAGTCTAATACTTTTTTTTTTCTGCCTTTTAAAAGCCTGAGTGCTGTCATTCACAACCCCTGGCATGAGGTTTGATGCCATTAACTCCCTTTTTGTTGGGATTGGGAGGCTGTACAGTCTGGTGAACTTCTGGAGCACAATCCAACTGCCTTTCTAAAGGATTAAGGAACATTGCCTGCAGAGCCACTTATTGTGAGCTTGTCCATTTGTCTCCAACCAGTCCTTTGCAGGGTCATTTTGGTGGAGGTTTCTGTTTATTTGGAAAGGAGGTAACTTCAGGCCTCTCTGAGCACCCTCCTTCCCACTTCTTTGTCCTGGCCTTTTGCATTTTCTGCATCTTTACCTCTTCCATGGGATCTCTAGCTAATATACAAAGATGATGTATGGATTTCCCTCTAAGAGTAACAACCTGAATTAGGGAATGGGGTTACAGAGGGGATTTTCTGCTCCTTCTCTCATGAACATCTGGTGTCTCAGAATCAAAAAAAGAGAAGACATTGACCAAACCCCAAGACTGTTTGGAACTGGAGTCACTGGCTTTGCCTACTGCTTTGTGAAAACAAGAGGTAAATCTTCAACCTCTTGTGTGTTTACAAGCCAGAAATATATAACATTTTCCCCATTTATTCACGTTTATGTTGGCTGTTTTATAATTTACAAAGCAGTTTCTTTGAGTTAAGTCTGCTAATTTAATGGAAGATGTGAATAGATTTCATTTGATTAACTACAGAATGTCACACTGGGAAAATAAGTATTTATGGGCAAGCAATAGGCCACAACAGGCCACCTCTTATTCAATAATTACTTGAGCCCAGTCAGTCAATGGGTGATTGAAGCAGATGAAATGATACATTTCTTGAGTTTTCAGAATGACCAAAAAGATGGCTTCATATTCAAGGCAAGATTGCTTTCTTTGACTACGTGATTCATCAGTGAAAGTATTTTGGAGAATTAGAAGCACAGTCAGAACCAGAATTCCCAATATCTGTCTAACAATCCTTGGTCTGTTTTTTGCTGAAGTGTCTCTAGACAAAATCCATACTGCCACAAGCTGGAACCATCCTAGGGGAGTCAGAGCACTGAATGAGCCTGCACCAACCACAGATGTGACCCACACATACAACAGGGTTAATAGCAATGCCCTCATTGCAAAGATTAATTAATGCTTGCAAACAACTTTTATTCTCAAAACTGCTGTTGGATTAGCCAGGCCACAGCATCTGTGTGAGCAAAAGTGTGTGCAGTTGTTACACCTGGGCTGTGCTTGGCTGAAAAAAGTTCCTCAGGAAACATCCACAGTGTTGCTGGGACCAGCTTTACAGTGACCTCAAGTCCATACCCAGTGACCATCTGCCCTGAAAGCCTCCCAGCTTCTCCCATGGCAGCAAGTCTGTGTAGGGTTGGAAGAGCTGCTGAGCTCCCAGCTCTGAGCTGGGACTGGCCCCTGTCCCCACCTCTCCCACCTTTCCCACTCCTGTGTGTGGAACTCACACAGGCACAGCTCAGCTCACACAGGGGCCACAGTGTCAGCTGTGCCAGCCCCAGCACCCCCTGCTCTGCAGTTCCCTTCGTTGGAAACTCAGCTTTTCTCTGTGTTTTTCCTAGCAGCAGATAAACCGTGGGGAGAAGCAAGTGGCATAGGTGGCCTCCCCTTGGTCTGTGAGTAACAACAGAGAAGGAAATTTGGTATTTTAGTGTCCCTCTTCTGAAATTTAATTTCCCAAGTATTTCTAAGCTCTTCAGGTGTTGTGCAGGTGCTGACTGCAAGCAGCTGTATGCTTCCAAATGAGAATCTCCCCAGTGATGTTTATAAAGCTGTGCATGTTTTGTGGCACTGATTTTAATACAAAACATTAGATTGACATCCAATCTACACGTAACATGCATTTGACTGACGCGGGCATTTTTTATACATTGATGTGACATATGCCAAGCATAACAACAGCTCTGACTGACAACACAGCAAAAAAGGACTTGTGTTATCCGTGCTCGACTCAGAATGTTTCCATCCTTCCCTATTTAGTGGTAGTAATAGTGCTACACATAAGAGGAGATATTTTTGGAGTAATACAGCATTGGAAATTGGCCCGAGTGGCACATAAGTCCATGGCAGAAAGAGCAAGAGGTCTTTTTAGTCTCTAAGCATTTAGAAAAGATAACATAACTAGGGCTCCAGTGAATTGGAGTTGTCAAAATTCACACCTAAGAGAAAGGGGGTGTTGGGCCTGTTGCCAGGAAACAGCATCTGGTATCACATTTCTAACAGGATGCATGCATATGAATGCAAGTGGGAGCTGCAGCATGATAAATCTATCCCAGAAATTGCACCTCCTCACGTCTGCGTTGTGGCACCCGCCCATACAGACTTCCTTGCCCTCATTCCCTAACAATCCTTTACTCAGCAGCCAGAGTTACTCAGGCAGGTCATCTGCAGGGCCACTTACAGGTTCACCTTCTGTGTGGCTGGTGCCACAGACTGTGTGCTGAGACCGAAAGCAAGCCTGGCTGTTCTCTGTGTGGGTACTGTATTATATTAATGATATGATACATATCATATTATATAATATTATGTTACATTTATTATATTATCTTCTTGCACAATATCTAACTTGCTCCCTGGCTCAGTTCTGAGGCCACACTTGGATTGATTTGTGTGGACAGGACTGCATTAAGCTTGCCTCCCACCATTCTCCAGTCCTCCAGCACCATCCCGCCTTTAATGCTCTCTTTGCCCCGACGCCACTCTCTGTGGTACAGCGACAAACTCTCCCACTGTTTCCGTTCCTGGGAGCACAGACACAAGAATAATTCTGTTGTGTGGACATGGGGACAAGACACAGAGCTCAGAGGAGATCTGAGGCCGGTGTGATCTTGGCCAGCTGATCCACCCTGCCCTGAGGGCAGAGGATGTATCTGGACCTTGCTTTATTCCAGGAAGAGAGATACAGACATTGGAGACGGAAGAGAAGGGGGTAATACTGGAAATATTACCTGTGATCAGGACACTGTAATAGGTTGGTAGTGGAGGTCAGAAATATTCACTCTAACTTTTCCAACACTGTGGAGTTTCTTTGGAGGACAGAAATCTCAGGAATTTATTGGGGTAAAGCCAGGCAAAATCTTGACTGGAAATTCTGGTCCCTGGTCTCCCAGTGATGGTCTGAGCAGACATCCAAGGCCTCTGGGAATATCTGGTGTCCTGACAAAGTTCCCAGGACAGTTTTATGATGTGATACTGGAATTGTAATAATCAATATTGAATGGACACTATGTTACTGAGTTTTCATAGGTTTACAGACTCCCAAGTATTCTGTAGTTCCTCAAATTATGGAACATGTTTACTCAAAAAATAAAACCTGACTAATTAACAGGATCTTATTCTGGGCACCCAGTCTATATCACCTCAGCACAGTTTTCACAGACCTCTTTTTTTGAACAGCATTTCTCTTCACTCTCAGAATGGGCCATAATGCAGGAAATTAAGATTTCTTCTTTATTGTCTCCTTTTTTCATTAATTCCCGGCAATATTTGACTTTGTTCTAAAGTTTAAGTGATTTTACACTTCTTAGATATGGAAATTTGTTAAAACTTAAACTATTTGACAACATTAAAACTAAGGCAGACAAGGAGATTTAGGAACTGGCAATGAAAAGGCCCTTTCCTGAAAAAGTAAGAATTTCTTTTCTAAAAGACAGTGTCCCCCTTGCTTCCCCAGTTAGGAGAATGTCTGCTGAATGGTAAAATCTGGTCATGTAGAGTTTCAGTTGCCCAGGTAGGTGCTGGTGCAGGGTAACAGAGAGGAAAAGTTGGATAAGAGAGATACACAATAAGTTAATATTATCACAAATTATTTCTCCCCTTGTTTTTAAAATGCCTTTCATTCCAGATGGCCTTTGGCACTATGACTGTTCTGTGGCTAATTCCTTTTGTAGCATGTCATTCCTGTGTCTCTGTATGACTTATATTTATTTTTAAGCAAGGCCTTCGCAGACCCATTTGTTTTATTTATGGTTTTATTGCTAATTTTAATCACATTAACCTTGTATATTTGTAATCTCTCAAACTGTGCACTCGGGTGCTCTTGGGCAGCAGGGTTTACAGGCACATTTTCTGAAGAGACAATTCGTCATGTATTATGATTATTCACATTACATTTGAAATCAGGTTATCTGGCTTTTTTTTAAAATGGGTTTATTTACATGACTGTTAACAGAAAAGTTCTTTTTCAAACTAAAGGATTTCTGAGTGGAGGATCATCAATTTGTGTTGGAATCTGTAGCTGAACAGGACAATACTGCTTGGTACTGCTGGTCACTTGGTTTAGGATTCAGTCCTATAAGGACTGAATTATTTGAATGCTATTTTTGGGTTGTTCAATAGGATCAACTGTCCTACTGGAAGATTCCTAACACTGGTTTGAGAGTGCACCTGAAAGGAAATTTTAGTGTAGAATTTACCTCTTCAGTGCCATTCATAAAGCTATTGTCACATGCCAGTTAATTGTAACTGCTAAATATTCTCTTTATTCTTCATATTTACTCACAAGAAACTTCTGCAGATACAGATATCAGAGATCTCATATCAACTGAAGAAATTTGCTAAGTTTTCAGTTGTAAGTGGGAAAAATAACAGGTGTATTGCAATTAGAAAAAAAAAATATCCAATGTTCAATTATCATAATGCAGTTAATAAAATATTTGGAAGTAATTAGTAATTGATAGGTTTTTAATATACTGCTTTCTTGGCAATTGTCAGCAACAATCCATATCACTTACTAGGAAGAAGTAGGGAAACTAATTTTTAGTGCACATGAAAATTGCAAATTAGAACAGGGAGCATATCCTGAAGTTCTGTGTTATTATGGTGAGTAAATAAATTTCTTTGTAGGCATGCTAAATGAAAACAATAGTGGAATGGAGTTCACGTCTCTTATTCCACATAGATGTTTTTATAGCTTGTTGTGATTTTTTAAAAAATTGTGCCTATAACAATATTAGTTATAAAGAGCCTTTTAATTAATTAGAATAATTTAAATTGATCATTAACATTTTGTTCTTTAAATCAGCTTTGCATGTCTGTTGCTTTAAATTCTCTGCAGTACAAGTTCTGGATGGACAAGCCATATTTCCAGACTTTTTTTCCAGATTTTCCCTCTGTTTTGTGTTATTTTGGCTGGTTTTATCTGTCAGAGGGTACAGAAGAGCTTTAAATTTTAGAGGAATAGAGATGCTAAGAAGCAAGAATATCCCAAAGTGAGTAAGGGTATGTGCTACATCCCACAGTCTCCCTGAGCTCTCATATCAGCCCAACTAAAAGTATATGGGCCTGCTAAGATTTTACATCAATGTGGTGTTCATGAAAATGAGAGACTAACAAAAACATGGCATAGTGACCCTTCAAATCAACATCATGTTTGAGGAAGTTTTATTGTGCCCTGTGTGGCCTCTCTAAAAATGTAAATTAGTTGGAGATATGTGAAAATGCAGCAAAACAGAAAAACCTGCTGGGGAGTGGGTTGCAAGAGGCCACAAATAAAAGCAAGCTTTACCATTGTAATTACTTTTGGAAAAACAGTACATGTGCAAAAAAAATTAGTTCTCCAAAGAAATTTCTTACTCTTGGTAAACAAAAATTGCCTTTGGATAATGCTCCACTTGAATTGTCAGTACAAGTTTGGAATTGAGAACTTAACTCTCTGGTTTACTTGCAGAAACTTCTTTTTGTTTTAAATTTGTTAATCCTTAAGTTCAGGTCACTCTTAAAACTAGAATGTGATCTTATTAATGAAGATTAATTAATACTAAAAAAAAAAGTGCATGTAAAGAGAAACTTTTCGAGTCTCTGTTGCACAAGAGAAATACAAGAGTTAAACACCTAGAATCTCCTGCTGACCAAGGCTGTGGCTGCCTTGATCTACCACCAGGGAGGGGCCATGTATTAACCAGTGCAAAATACAAACTGGGAAGGGACAGTCTACAACTTTGGCTTTTGCAGACTGAAATGCAAAGTATTATTTAAAGTCTCATACACAGCTCTCAGCAAAATTCTGTCTCTTTGCATAAGATGTTATTAGATAGTTATGACTGCACAACAAATTGCACATTATGTGGAAATTCACTGTGGTTGTGGTGCATGTCCAAATGGGGACTCATTAGGCAATCAGAGTTAATTTCATGGATAACTCCAGGTAGGGTTTAGCTTTTATGTTTGGAAATTTTCGTTACTCTAACCCCTATGTCCTATCAGATACCTAATCAAATATAGTCACATTTCCAGCCACAGACTACATGTTGTACACCAGAAATACTGTCTTATGGTTGATTATGACAAATAAATTCAGTCACTTGGAAAAAAGCATTCAGGAGGGTGGAAAACTTTCTGGATGGCAAAGAATTATTTAGGTTACTCAGCACTACAGAGCACTGCAGAGATGTTCAATGAGACCTAATAAGCTGCACAATGGCAGCCAAATTCAGCATTGACAAATATGAAAATACACATATTGGAAGGAACAGATTGAATTGCTCATGCACATTGCTGGCTTCTAAATTAACTGTAACAACTTGGGAAAAGGACCTGAGGGTCACTGCGGGCAGCTCAATTAAACATCTGATCAATGAGCAGTGGAGGTTAAAAAAGCAAACAAAATGTGAGAATGTAGAAGGAGTGGGATGGAAAACAATGATAATATTGTAATTCTGCAATTATACACATTGTTGGCACGCTCTCCCCAAATATAATATTTATTTCTAGTCATGCCATCTTAAAATATGTAGAGGAAATAGAAGAAGCCCAAAGTTAGGCAGCAGAAAGGAACAGAGACAGGGAGCAACCTCCATATTAAGTGAGATTTAAAAGATGAGAAGTGTTCAGTTGGAAGAGGGAATTAATAAGTGGGGACATGATAGAGATATAAAATAATTAATGGTATGGAGAAGGTCAATTGAATGCTCCTATTTACTCTTCCCCATAATGTAAGAACAAAGTGACATCCATTAAATTGAAAAGAAACAAATTTAAAACTGATAAAAAGAAATACTTTTTTACACAATGCATAATTAGCCTGTTGAACTCGCTGCAACAAGCTATCATTATGCCCAAGAGCTTAGTAGGATTCAAAAAGGATTATACACTTATTTGGATAATGAGAGCACCCAGGGATACCTTAGATAGGATAAAAATGGTTGGGGGTGGAGATGTATGAACCCTCATGCTTCAGGGCATAAACCAATCATTAGCTGTCTGGGATTAGGAAGAAACTTCCCCTATGAGCAAATTATTCAATAATTGTCCATTATGAGTTTTCTTGCAAATTCCACTGAAGCATCTGGTGCTGGCCACTCACTGTAGAGACAGAGCACTGGACCGCTGATATGATCCAGTGTGGAATTTCCACTTCCCAGATTGCCATGTGTGTTTGCCATGGGTCTGGGAAAGCCATCTCTGCACCAAAAGGGATTGTTCCCTCTGTTCTGTGACCTCCCTACTGCCTGGCAATTACTGTGCAGTTACTTATGTATTTATTTGTAACACAGGCCAGGATCAAGTTCCATCTTTGGGAGAGGACAGCTTTTCCATTTGAAATGCATCACGCCCGGCTTGCGCGGAGCTGTCTGACGCCAACATGTGAGAGCGTTTTATCCTTCAAAGTTCTGGAAAGCCTTTTGTGAGATTCACTGATAGTCAAAAGAGCATGTGATTCTACTGAAGTGTTATTATCTCTATTTTGTTTTTTATTTTGTTCCTTTTGATAGTTCACTTGACAGATTTTTCTCCTTTTTTCACTTGCTCCACAAGTGCAAAATACCCCCTGAAACAATGTCTTAAGGAAGCAGTATTCCAGTCTTCTATTGCACTAGTCCTATAACAATCCAGGTTAGATTATCCAAGGAAGGAACCTAAATTTACCCATCCAGGAAAATCAGTCAGATACTCAAAATTACTTCCTGGGGGTGCTCTGCCTGTAGCAAAGATGAGTAAACCTGCCAATTTTTCCTACTGTGTAATATATTAAAAATGAGATGCCAATGAGATACTTCTGCATCTATTATCACTTTATAGTTTGTTCTCTGCCATTTACCCTGTTTTTAATTCATTCACTGCATCTTATGATCAAGTTTTACTATTACTATCTAGTTTTACTATTTTACTATTGCCATCTAGCAGTTTTTTGCTAACACTTTTTTTTTCTACTATTACAATCTACTATTTTACTATTACTATATAGTTTTACTATTACTGTTATTTACTATCAGGTTTTACTGTACCATTTTACTACATAAAACGCTGAGACAAAGAGAGTGTCAGATGAAGATGGAATTTCTGCATTAAACCATGCGTGTACATGATGCAAAACCAGTGTCATCATTCTGGAATATCCCTTTCTTACATTTGGGACTTACCCACCAACCCCTGGAAATCTCATCTACGCACCTATTTCCCTATGAGCAGTGCTGATAAAATCCAGTAGGGTCAAATAATCACTAAATACAATCTAAACTGCCTTGTTTAATTGTCAGGATTCATTGTAAGTTTTTATGGTACTGTGACCTGACAGTATTGAAAACAAAAGGATAAAAATGCCTCAAAGACAAACTGTTTGTAGAGAAAGGAGTCAACAGTGGAGAAACTAAAGCAAGGTAGATTAATCTGAGGGAGTAAATTCTTAAAGTCAACAGAAAAACAACATTAAAATATGTAATTGTTCCATTATGCTGGACAAAAATCATCTTTAAACCACACAATTATAAAACTATGTTCTACACAAGAACGATGTAAATATATTTAAATCCAGTTTATGGAAAACAGACAGAAAGAGTACTTGTAATGGTCAAATAGCTTTTATGTTTTAAACCAATAAGAATGGTTTAAAGTTTTGTAAGCTTGCTTAGAGTTTGGAAAATTTGGAATAAGGTTTCCATACAGCAAAAATATTTTCCTCATATGTAATGTATTAGTCTGCACTATTTGTATGTGTGTTCTAATGATACATTTGCCTTAAATAATAATAGCATCCAATCTGATTTTGAAACTGTAGGAGCCCTTAGGAGATATATCCAGTGTTTATCAATCAACAAGTAGCAGATGCAATTTCAGATGGAATATAATGGAGAAAATGAATGATGAAGATAAGTGCAAGGATCAGCACTTCCAGAAAGCCTCATGAATAATGACAACTGAGTTGGAAGCATAGCTTTAGAAAAGTATATCCAGGGAGACCAGCTGGACTGAGTTAACAAATACTTTACAAGGAACTTTCTAAGTCTTTGGGTTGAATTCAGCTGTAGGTAGCAGTGACCAAGAGGAATTACTATCCAATAACTGTGTCTGTGGCCCAGATTAAGTGAGTTTTCTGGGTTTGATCCAATTCCTGTGTCCCCAGTGTTCACACTGCAGGAATTACCATTGGAGTGATCCAGGTTAGCATCCTTGCTCAAGTCTCACACACGTATGGGGATTGGGCATGGGGAATGAACGGTGCTGGAAGCCCCACATGGGCTCCTCTGGGTAGTGCTGGCAGCTCTGCAGAAGTGAGCAAACAGAGTTCCTGCCTATGCACTATCACTTACAGATAAATGGAGGTCATCAGCCTCCAGGGATGCCAATCAGGGCCTTTTCTCAGCCTAGATTTCCATTTACAGCTGGGATTCCTGACTCCTAAAAGCCATGGACTGTTGGAGGGCTTCAGGTATTCACAGGAGCAAAGTATCAGAGAAATGCAGGCAATATAGAATAAGAAAATATTTTATACCTGTTTCCTTGCAAAAAGCTTTGTGACACTGTTGAACAGCCTTTGTTTCAATTGCTGAAGTCAATACAGCCCTCAAAGGGGTTTCTGCTGTGAAAGCCTCAGGTCTGTGCCTGTTGTGGGGCACAAATGATTCTGATATTGGAACAACCTTTACAGCAAGGATGCAAAGTAAGTGAAGATCACCACAGTGTAGTTTCAGAATAGTGGTTTTAAAGTTCATCCTTCAGATGAGTCCTTAGAAAAATTCAGGCCCTTCTTTAATGCACAGTTGCACCAGCTCAAGCTACGGATTCTGTGGCATTAGCAAAAATTTTTCTTGGAAGACTCATGCAAGGCTGAGAGCTGTCCTGTGACAGCTGAGGATCAGGGCCATTGTGGTGCTGGGTTTTAGATTCTTCACTAAGAAGTACAATTAAATGTATTAGAATAGAGATAGAAAGAAAATCTCATATAAAGGACCTGAATATGCACTGTGTAAGACTCTATTAAAAAAAGTAGTCACATAAAGACTCATTGCTACAGCATATTTTCTTCATTATTTCTGCCTCATTGTATGTGAAACTATATTAGTATAATGAAGTGAGAAATAGTAGGATATTGGATATTATATTTCCTGCCTAGCAGTTTTAGAGAATTTAGCTTAAGGCAAGAAAAAATGCAGCCTTTCTGCCCTGAAGAATAAACAAAAACCTGTTACAGAAATAAAAGTGTCAGTAAGAAATCAGATGGTCTCTCCACATGCATCAGCACATTTCTTACCATGGCTTTAGAGAGATCTGCTTATGGTTTGGTTTGGTTTGGTCTGGTCTGGTCTGGTTTGGTTTGGTTTGGTTTGGTTTGGTTTGGTTTGGTTTGGTTTGGTTTGGTTTGGTTTAGACACACTCAGGTTGGTTACACATTTATGCATATCTTTCTCTTTATATACAATGGGGACGTTTGAGATGTGGAATAACCAAGCTGCCATTTATCAAGCTTGAATGTCAGAGGAATGGTGCAAAGCTCCCTGCTTTAGGACTTCGGGTTTTTTTCTTCAGTTCTTTATTTTATTCTCTTTTTAGCCCTCATGTTTTATTTTTCTTATTCTCTATGTAAGATATCTGATATTTCAAAAATTGCTGTTTCTTTTCCTTCTTATCTCTGTTCTCTTTGGTGTGCCATTAATCAGTCTTCAAACATAGAATTCTTCCCCCACATAAATAATAAATTCTTCACAGTTTTGTTTGTCAGCTATTTTACTTGCTTAAGTACAGAAAGAAATCTTATGCTATCGGGGAGGGTTGGATCCCAAAGCCATGGATACCAACATTTACATACAACAGTAGAAAAATACAGGTCCCAAAATACAGCAACCAAATCACCAAACTACTGATAATTGCATAATTCTAGAAAATTACATTAAAAAAAGATAAAGTTAAAAAATAGCAGAGGATCAGTGCTGCTGGATCAACATTAGTGGACAGCAGTCCTGCCAAAGATATTTTGCACTCTTTTACATAAGCTGTTTTTGATGTATAGCACAAGTAGACACTCTCTTCAGACTTATTCACTTAATCAGAGAGTTTCAACAACTGGTGTTGAGAGATTTCATAACTTAGGAAGCTTAATAGTTTACCAAGTCTCTTTTCCCTTTACCAGGCTTTAACATTAAAATAAAAATGCATTCTTAAAACAGTGGATCTTCTACATTTTACTTCTACAGTGGTGCTTTCTACATTATTGGGAAAAAGTAAAATGTTCATAAAATTATATTCCTAAATTCTGATATTCTTAAATGTTAAATGCATTGATTTTCTGCTGAATCTTGGGCTTGGCCAAGTGAAGGCAGTGCACCTAGAAAAGGACACAGACCTAAGTAGCCCTCTGACTTGAAAGCTCACTATTTATATAAATAAGTATATAAAATAAATTTATAGTAATTAGGAACCAAGGCAAGTAAGCCATGTCAGAGGTTGAAGTGAGGTGATTTTATTGCACTTCCATGGTTATGTCTCTGGATCATGGTGTCCATCCAAGCTGCTTTGTGAACCTGGACTCCTTTGAAATTGCTGATCTTCGGACATTGACCCTTTTTCCTTTCCAGCACTTTTGGCCTTCAAAGAGAGATCCAAGAGTTGCTGGAACTGGATCTCCTCTACTTCACTTTCCTACTGCTGGGTATTTTCCCCCCTTACTCCAGTTCAGACTGCTGCAGTAAGACAAGGCCAACAAGAGCTCCCATTGCATGAAACTGCAATCACTGTCATAGCTTTGGGCAACTGAAAATACATAAAAAAGGCTCTTCCTGCAGCTGGAAACCACAAAGAATAAGGAGTGCTCCTGTGACATTGCTTTTCCCCAGACATTTATTGTAGTGAAGCAACACCAAGATACCCTAATCCAAAGACTTCCCATTTATTGCTGCTTGAGGATGTGTTTGGAGAAAATTACCCTAATGAAAGGCAGCTTCCAGCCCTGCACATCAAACTTCATTAACTGACATTTAAACAGTTTTTTGTTTAAATCTTTTCTACAAACTGCCATTTAGTTTCACCCTGTTACATTTTGCTCTGTATTACAGCAAAGTTCCTTCACTGTTTGGATTTGTCACTTGCAGTTCCTTGGTGAATTCACAACATATGTTGTACCTTATAGCCCTAACTAAACTACTTTTAACAAAATTTCCCAAATTCTATTGTAGTTTTCTATTGTGACCAAAGAATAGTACTTCAGCAGTTGCTTCCAAACTCCATTGTTTGCATGTATCTCAGGATGCAAACTTATCCTAGGGATCAGGTGATCAGTTTTGCTGGAAAAAGTGTTTCAGACTTCAACTAAGGCTTTCTTTTCTATCAAGAGCTCTCCTGTGAACTGAGTTTTCTTTCTGATAATTTTTCAAATCATTCTATATGATATTTCTTTCTTTTCCTCCTAATTCAATCATCCTATCTTTGTTGCAGGGATAAGGGTTGTAATATATTCTCATGTTTGCCACAGAGCAAGCACAGATTCATCTAAGATGTGACACCCAGCAGGCTTTCTTGTCTACAGAGAGGGTCATCTGTTGTGCTTAAGAGTATGGTGCAAATGATTGTACTGGTATATTGCTAATGCTTAAATCTACATTTCTATGTGAAATTAATTTTCTCTTTTGTCTGTAGTTGCAACTTGGAACGCCTTCCTTATATGCACTATAAAATGTTAATAGCAAAATTTAGTGTGACTTTATGACTGTGGTGTCATTTTTCTCAGCTTGATCAGCTCTTTCAAATGGCATCATTATGATCAAAGTTGTTTACAGTAATAAAGCAAGAATAGTTCCAATAAAATAGTAGGTGCCTTTACAGTTAAAGAGTAGCTGGCATTTAAGAACACAGCAGCTCCTCATTCTGTGGGTGCAGAATCATACAAGTTCACAATATAATAGAGTTAATGCATGTAATTACAAGATTGCCCCCCTCAGGATTTGAGGGCATTGAAAGAGACAACAGGAAATACATTATGAATCTAAAAGGGGGAAAAGTAGCAAAATTACATATATATTGCCTGTGGAAGGAGAAACAACTGCATTGAAGCTTTGAAGTCTCCAAAATTATGGATTACTCTAATGTACCATTATTGTTCACCAGCAATTTATCACCAGTTACTGACTCCTGAGAATAAAGTGGTGACACTTGAAGGTGCATCTATAAATATTTGACTAATGTTACAAGATTAATAGAAATTACTTCAAAATGAAGTTATTGTAGGTACATTTTAATGTGTTGGAACACATATGGATGATGTTCCAAAAGGTGTTTAAAAAATTATGGTCTAACTACCAGTTGTAAACCTTAAAGCTTTGGGACATAGGAAATAATTTATAAAGAATGGGTCTCTATAAAACCCTTAAAGAAACTTTGTAGCATTAAGAAAATAACCAGTAATGGTGCTTTAAACCACTTTCCTCTTAGTCCAGAGTCAGCTTGGATACGGTGCAGCTCTGTAACCTGCTAGGAAAGCAGCTCAGCTGGGAGAAAAAGCTACAAGACACCACAGAGGGGTTGAGAACTGCTCAGGACAGTAATAGTGATATTTGCTTGGTTAACAGTGATAAGTGGCAAAGCTAGGATCAAGGTTAAACAAGTGAAACCTCACTTGCAATGTTCATACCGTTGGCAGTAATTTATTGGCAAAGGTTTTACCTGGGACAGTAACAAATCCCAGACTGATGGTTGCTCTCCTACAACGAAATCTAGTAGCAGTACTGATTCCATTTGAAGGCTGTACTTCAAGATTGTAGTTCCCTGACAGAGAACTGAGGATGTGATTGATTTACATGACAATGTTTTAACTGAGAACACCATAAAATAATTCAAAACCAATTTGACATCTTGGAAGACAACCTCATATTAAGAAATGTCAAGATTGTAGAGCACAGAAGGAGAAGCCCATGATATATTTTTTCTATGAATACCAGAAGTGGTAGGGATGCCTACCTATAAAACTTCTGTACAATGTGTTGCAGCACATTGTATCCTTGGAAAGGCCAATCAAGTAGCACATTATATGGTACTTGTGAAATGTTGCAAGTCTTGGAATGAGGAACAGAAATTTGAAACTGGTATATAAATCTGAGTCAGACTCTTAGGGTTGAAGAATTTTCTTTTATCTGGATTACCCTGCTGCTCTTATTTGATGTTGAAAGGTGCTTATAACTGTTAAACTGGGAATGAAAAATATAAGCCAAGATAATGTGGCGTCACATTCACACAGGAAGAAGGCTCATCGAGGAAATCAAAGTTGTCTTTGACTCACAGGATAAGAGAAGGAGATCTATGCCTGGACAGGAGCAGATTCCCATGTTTTAACAGGAAGAACAGCCTTGCTAAAATGATTGCCTCGTGTTTTCTGGTGGTAAACTACATCCTTATTACATAATTGATTTTTGAAAATGTACAGTGCTGCCTTCTCCTCTTTTAATCTTACAGATGTTGAATGACTTTCCCTGCCTTTTAAAGCACTTTTAATCACTAGAGACTCATGTCTACAGGGTACGTAACACTGTGGTTACAACACACAGACAAACAGAATTACTTTGGTTTCATCCTTCCTATGCAAAGAGAGAACGATTTCAGTTCAGAGCCTTTAGATGCTCATTATCAGACAGACTTAAACAAATTACTGCTTGCACATGTGGTTGGCAGTTCCACCAAAATCAAGAGAGTTGCAATGCAGGGAGGTAAATATTTGCATAAATCTTTGAAAGATTTGGGTCATAATAGCAAACTCAAGTTTAAGTTTCGTTTTAAACAAAACCCCCTCATTTCATACAGAATTTTCTCCACAGAAGAAGACATACAGTATGGTGGATTTCCCAGGTAGGACCTGATGTATTTACATAGAGCAGTGAGAAACACACAGCTCCAAGATCCAGCTTTCCTTTCCCTTTCCCCTGCTGTGTTCTCTCTCTTTTTTCCTTCTTCCCCCTTCCCCTTCTTCTGGCTTGCACAAGGGTGGAACAAAGCAGCACAAACTGATTCATCCTTTTCAGACTGGAAGATTTTGCAGTTTTATTACAGGACAAAATCCTTATGAACAGCTCAAGCTAGAAATACTCTTTCATAGGTAGAAAAGTCTTTAAAAGTTTGCCTGCCATGCCTGGTAAGGCCAGAGCTGGACTATTTGAATAAGCCCTTTGAATCTTGCAGTTGCCTGAGTTAATTGTCATCCAGACCTACAGCCCAAGATGACTGGAGCTGCTCCAGGCTTTGCAAACTTATTACAAGCATAGGTGATTTGCTGTCATCAAATTGGAGTGTCCATTAAAACTTCAAAGGAGAAGCTTGATCTAAGTTTTCCTTCTCATAATGTGTAATACTTGTTACAGAGAGATTTATTGCGCTGCTCTCATTTTATATGTTGAATCTAGTGTAGGGTCATGGAACATATTAGGGTTTCGACCAACAGTAAAGAGATGAAATTTTCATATTTTGCTATTCATGACCTTGGGACTACTTAAAATGGCAGCCACCTTTAATTCAATGCAATTCTGCCTAAGCACATCTGTACTTTCCCTCTATTCATGTTTCAAGAGACAAAAAACCCATGAAAAGATGAATGTGGAGTGGTTTTAGGAGGCATTTTAAAAGCCAGGCACTATGCTAGGCCAAAAATGAGAGACCCTACCATGTAAAATAGTCTTACACTCAGCTGGTAATGCTATAAATTGAGGAGAAAAAAATTCATAATTCAGTAAATTAAATTTGAGTGCTCTGTCCTACCCTGAACTAAGTCTGTCTTAGTGCTGCACATTAAAGACCTATAGTGTGTGCCTGAGAAATCAATGTTAAAACAGTGAGGTTTTGCACATCCTTTAGTGCTGCACTGGAATCTGCTCTAACATTACCAACCAGCTCAGCACAGCAAATCAGCTCATTTTCCCTGATGGTACTGACCAGAACTGCAGAGTAGAGGAGAGAAGTGCTTACATTCCTTACACTGGTGTAATCTTTAAAAAAATAACCAAGACAGAACCAACTGGATTTCTTCCCTTCTTTGGTTCTTCATGGTACCTAACAAACACTCAATAACAAGGTTGTTTCTGCTTAAATTATATTATTATATTTAATTTAATTATTTAATTATTATATTTCATTTAATAAATTAAAACATTGCAAAAAACTCCATCTAGTTTATGGGATAACCAGTCTATTTGTCTTGAGCTGCTCCAGAGAATTTCTTACTTATGGTCACAGAAGATCCTACTCTCACCTCACATGACATAGGATAATTCTTTTTTTAAACTAAGAAGTTATTCTGGATTTACAATAATGTAACTATGAGCAGAGTATGAGCATGAATTTGTTTCTTACTCCATTTTTACATGCAGTTTTCAAAGTTCTGTTTTCACATGATTTGCTAGACTGAGAGGGCCAATGGTATGAAAGTGGCAGGCAGCAGGGAAATATTCATCCTCCTGATACTTGACAATAACTGAGAACACTGTCCCAGTGAGGAGTTCAGTGTCCCAGTGCTTCCTATAAAATCCATGTGGAAAGACAGGCTCCTCTGCAGTGTCAGAGAGCACCTGGATCAGGTGCTCTGAGATGCTGAGTGAAGGGTCCTTTCATTCTGCTCATATATGGGGAGATTGCCTTCTCCCCAGTACACATCAGGCACCTAAATTTGCATGGAGGGGAGTGACCTCCCTGGAAAATCTATTTTGTGGATGGATTTTTGTGCATAGACTTCATGAGCAGCGGAAAAAGCTTTTTATTTGGGGGGTTTAATTTGGACTGATGTACAACTCCATTTAATTCTTTTTGCAAAGAACAACCTTTTGCCTACTGTCCTAAAGAATTTATTTGTTTTCATGAGTTTGTCTCAACCTTCAAGTTATTGTAACAGTTTTGTGTATTTAATATACAGTGTGTGTTAATATTACAGACAGTTTTATAACAGCATTATAACTTACACCATTCCCTCCAGCTTTTTATGGACATCTACGCTTCTGCATTAAACTACTGTAGCTTGTGGAATTTACAGTAGAAATCAAGAATGAAGCCTGATGAAAAGCCTTTTAAATTGTGGTGTAGACATCCACTGCATCCACCTTGCAAAAGGACTAAAATGAAGAGAACTCTTATGTGATAATTTCTAGCAAGAGTACAGGATTATCATCATGCTAGACAAACCATAAAGGAAAAATGTTTGTGGTACAGTAGGAAGGCTAACTTCATCTTTTTATTTGAAGTCAAGTTTAATTATTTACATTTTCTCAGGAAAATAAAAGAAGAATGGTAACCATGCATTCTTAGTTTAATGGATGGCTCATTTTAGTTTCTGCAGCATTAAAATATAACTGCTATATCTTACCTAGAAAAATAAAAGCAGAAGAGACCAAATAGGCAGAAACACAGACAGACAGACAAATACCCTACTTCTGCAAAAAAATGGAGCTAAACAGCAAGATATTTTATAAAAACAGAGTGGTCTAATTACTTATTGTGCTTTGAAGATACAGTAGTTCTTAATTTGAGAACTGCTATATAATTTTTAGTGTAAGCTATATGCAAGTGATGGAAGTTCTTATTATAGTACCAAGCAAAAAGAAAAGACACCAAAAAAAGCTAACATGTTATTTTTAGATTAGAAATGCTCTGAATTTCTACTGAAAAATATAATGGATGACACAAGTTATACTTCACATTATCAGTAAATACTACCACAACCTCACCATGAGGCAACACAGGTTGTCATATCCAGTTACTATTTTGTTAGGAAATAAATGACTTCTGGTTATCATGGGCCGATGTGACACGACAGTGTAAAATCATATCCCAGTCTATGGTGAGCAAGTTGATAACATATGTCACCACTCCAGTAACCTGTGAAAATCCCTTGGAATTTCTATTTATTAAACATCATGTTCACCACTCTGTATAGTGGCTTCTGTATAGGGCTTCTTCTCTGGTTACAGTGCAGCACTGCTGGCTCTTAATTGCTTCTCTGGATTCCATTTCAATAGCAATAAACCTTTAAACAGTCCAGTGAAAACTCTCCTTAAAGAGAGTTGAACATGCTTCAGAAGGGCTGGTGTGCTGCTGAATTACCTCAAGGACAGCTCTTTAGCCATCTGTGTCACTGCTTGCAGGCTACGAATTCAGTTATATTTAGCTCACAATTAAAGCACAGCTGACCCATACTAAAAGTCCATTACCTGCATTTAGGCTGTATTTACCTAAGAGTTCTTCTCCTGTCTATCACTCACTCTCAGTTTAGGCTTCTCTTTCTTACTACAGATGTTCTTAATCATTAATTCCTTACTCAGGAATTATCATCCTGAGGAAATACTTTGAGGAAAATTATGATTAAAGAGTCTCAATGTACTAGGTAAAAACAATTCCTGCAGAATTGTCTTTGCAAAGCAAAAAAGCAAACTGAAAACTTTATCTCCAGAGTTTAAGACCTCTGAGTTCATGGAAATGTCCAATCCCCTTTTTTACTTTTGCCAAACTAACATCCCACAGCAACAAGCTCCACATTATTTGAGGAGTGTGTATTCTGCTTTAAGTTTCCCTGAGTGTTCTTATCATATGACAAGATCCTAACTATCCTTATCAAGGTATTATTTCATGGCTTTTTATCATATCTACCATGGGGCCCTTTTGTGAAGCTGGTGATGCCAGTTGTTCCAGTCTTTCCTCCTTATCCTTTGCATTCTTGCCAGAGAGAACTGAGCTGCTTCTATTTCTGCAAACCTGTTTGCAGCTGATGGCCAGGATTGCACATGGTGTTTGAAATGCAGAGGAGAACCAATCTAATGACATCAAGGGGCTTTTCATGTTATTCTTCCTTCCTGTACCAAAATTTTCTACTATAGCTGCATGCCAAGTGGAGGAGTTTAATGTACTCTTGACAATGCTCTCTTGGTCCTTTTCCTTTGATACAATTAATTTAGAACTCACTAAGGTGTAAAAATAGATTTTAAAAACTCCAACCTTGTAAATTACATTAATTTGTATATATCAACATGGAACTTAATCTGCCATCAGATTGATCATTCACCTAACTTGTTTATTTTCTTCTGAAGTTTCTTATTACCCTCTCCAGATTTGATTAACCTGAATAATTTTGTGTCACCTGCAAATTTTATCACCTCAATGCTCATCCCTTTTTCCAGTTCATTAAAAAAATATATTAAACTATGTCCCTCTTGCTGCAGAATATCACAGACTTGATGTCAAATTCTACTATGGTGAAAACTGAGAATTCATTCCTTCCTCTTTTTTGTAACTCCTACTTGGATTGATCCATGACAAAAATGAAGTGAAATCTTTTTTTGACTGATACAGGAAGTTTGTTGGACATGAAATTTCTGGCTTTGTTTCCAGCTTTCTGACTACTTAATATCTTCAAGTTTCCTGAAGGATTGAAAGGTTAGACTTAAATTAATAGACAGTTTGCCTTTATCCATACTTTTATGACATATTCAATGAGTTCTAATAGATAAATGGGTATAAGGATGCCCTGATATACATGGAAACCCAGAAAGACAACTTTTATTTACCAGATCAGGTTAATTTAGAAGTAGAGCTCTCTGGGAACAGAGAGCAGTCCTGGACAAGCATCTCCTGTTAATTCTGCTGGAGCCAGGGGGTTGGACTAGATGGTTCAAGAGGTCCCTTCCAACCTGAACAATTCTGTGTAATGCATATGGAATTATTGGAATTAATTATCTTTTAAAAAAAAATATTTAATAGACAGTTTAAACGCAGGAATTAATTAACAAGTCAAACAGAATCCAAAATCAGACAAACCAAACAACAGATGGGACTGGTTGAATCTTTGGTGAAGCTTTAACTTTCCAAACCACTGAACTAATTCCATTTGAAGACAGTCTTTTGAAACTCTAAGATGTTTTGATACATTTATAAAACATTACCAAGTGCCTCTTCTTTGTGCATAGATTTAATCCAGTTTTATATATCCAGTGATAAATGTAAACTGTCAGAATTTCAAAACATCATCAACTGGATGCACTTCATGAAGAAGTGAGAGAAGTGATAAATCCACCCTTAACTGATTTGACCTGTAACAATTCAGTTCTTTGTCTCAGTGTAGTTAAATCCCCAAGACATGATTTTGCGAGTGAGAATGTGAGAAATGCTTTAATAAGAACTAATGCCTCATTATTTTTTCCAGTAAATTCATAGAATGAAGTACTAATTAAATCATTAAACCCTTGTGCTCTTTTGTACAGCCTACCTTTTTTCATAATACAAGTGATGAGAATGTTTCAACAATGGGACTTGAAATATATTTTAAGGAATCTTTCTCCCATTGTTGCACGTTAGACATGTTTTGTAGTCTGTTAGTGTTTAGAGTATGAAGAAGAGACTTCTCACTTCTTCCAAAGCAGCAGAAGGGACATCTTGAAATAGAACACAACAGAGACAGGAAATGTTTATGACTTAGAGGAGCATGTGCTACCAGCACCAACTTTAAGAGGTGTCAGATATTTCTCGTGATGAAAACCTTTGTTTAAGGTGAAATGGGCTACATTGTGTTTCTTTTATTCCAAAGATGAGATGGATTTGAAAAACCTGCCTGGCTCCTTGATGCAAGGACTCGCCACATGAGATAATCTCCAGCACATTACTATTGGCAAGCAGATCTTTCACCCTTTTTTCTCCATGCATTACAGAAAATATTAAATCAGTTTGGTGTCCATAAAAACTTTTGATCCTAGGAACAGCCTAGGGTACTATCATTATCTTCAGGAGAACCATTTGTAGATCTTCAGTAGGTAGCACTAATTTAATTTCTTTGCTAGAGAAAAAGTGGCTGATTTTCTAGATCAATATTTGATTGAATATGTTTGAAATGTCAGCAGATAAAGGCCCCTTTTTCTGGCCCAAAGAGTTTTTGAACCACAGAGGTATACTGTTCTAGCTCCCCTGGGATCTGACTGCAAGGAGGTCTCAAAGATCTGTTAGAAACCTTCCCGCTGTTCCTTGTGTTCTTCCAGCAAGACTTTCTAAAGGTTGAGATGAGAAGAAAGAAGATCAAGAACCAGAATGTCTTTATATCCATTTTTTAATCTTTCCTGGTGCTTCTCTTAACTAAAAATAATCGTTTATAACACCAGTTTACAAAAAAACTCCTGTAATAGGATCATGTGAAAGAAAGAAAAAAAATATTGAGGGCCAGGCCTTCAGATTTGCTTTAAGAAGATGCTCCAACAACTTTTGCAAGCCATTGACATTTGAAGGGCTTTTTCTCTTTCATGACACTAATTAAAGCCGAATATCAATGTATCATCATCTTGAAAGTGATCTATTAAAGAGATTTGCTCAAGGCTGGAAAACCAGGGCGATGGACACATGTTTTAGAACTTCAGAAGAAAAGTTGCCCAGTTATGTTAAATAACTAGAGAAAAGCATGAAAGTGAAAAGATATTCTTAAACAATGATAAGAGATGCTGTTGGAAAAGTGGCATGATGTGAGAGCCTGCGTCCATATATTCCATAGAAATTCATGCCAAATACATGCACACACAGAATTCCCCGCCCCGGCCCCACACATAACAGAGCTCATGTTCGTGCTGTGCAAATGAGGAGGATTCTTTAAATCTTCAGGGCCTAGAGGTACATTTCTTAGAAAGAGACAATGAAATATTGTAGATGGAAACATCTCATACACTGAGATAACAAATGCACCCAAAGAGTAAACCGTATTGCCTATCTTGACTGCATGTATAGCTTGATGTTACATGATTAACAGCATATGTGCTTCTGCATAATAAAATCCATTCATCTAAACATTCAAACATTATTTTTCCTGCATAATATATTACTTAGAGCTTTGATTTTATTTTTAAAATATGTATGTTTAACTCACTAATAATGTACATGCACTGTGTTAATATACAAATTAGGAAGAAAACAGTATTGAAGATAGTGAAAGCGTGTGGTACCCGATCAGTCCTGATGATAGCAGTTCTTACTCATCTGCTGCAGAGTCTAATATCAGTTTTCTGCCAGCTTTATAAATATTATATCATTTTCAGGGATTCAAAGCCTCTGCTTTAAAAAGGGCTTTTCAATTACTCACTATTTGAACAACACTGCATTCTACTTTATTTCACTGTGAAGTAAAACATATCCCTATAAGTCAAAACTGTGTAAGATACAGCAGTAGTTGGTTTGTTTGTCATTTCAGTAACCCTGGCAAAGACTTTCAGTCTTTTAATTTCTTTTAGAAGATGCAAAAATGCACCAATATTTCTGTTAATCTCTTGGGAAATAAAGAGGAAAAAAAAAAGCACTACCACTCTTGTATCTACCCCATAATTTAGAAAGGTCCCCTAGTAACTGCAGTGCTTTGTATGTAAATAAATTGTTGGTTGCTCATTAATTCATAAAAAAAAAAAAAAAAAATTAGCAGCTTTGCCACCCACTATTTCTGCATCACACCTAAATGAATAGATTATATCAAAAACACCTCATTCAGTTGCTGTACCAGGTTCTGCTAACCGAAACCATAAGCCTCCAACAGTGAAGTCAGATACCCAATAGTCTCTGCACGGATCAAAGTAAGCCAAACAAAATCTATGTTTTGTACCTGCTCCCAATATGTCTGGGAAGCACTGTTAATGAAAAATGAGGTTGATGTACCTATTGCACACTTTTGGATTATTGTTCACTACCATCAATCTGAAACCTAATGAAACAGAGACCACCTACAGTGGAGGGATATTGTGTCCATCTGACAAACTGCATCCAATTTACGAACTGATGGGATGGCATAAGCTGCCACTGGTCATATGATTTTCAGCTTCTGATTGGTCATACATTAAGCATTAGTAATGGGGCAATGCCATTTCCACTATCATTCTCTGGCAAGAGTAAAAGTATTACATAGTGCACCATAATTCTGTGATAATGATAGCATGCAATGTGCTGGTTTCTCCCCACTGCGGACACAAAAATTGTAGGAGACTTGGCTTCTCCAGACTGTCTTTATGGAATTAACAAAGAAATATGCTTGCCATGACATATATTGAACCTTTTCAGTGCCTTTCTGGGTAACTTTATGGGCACATGTGTTATGTATGTCACAACCAAACTCTGCAGGAAGAGATAAAATAGTGCACACATCACACAATGGGTATAAGCAATGGGTAACCCAGACTCCAACCTGCACAGTGCACAGAGGTTTTTTCAAAGAAAAATGCTGACTCTCTAAATGGAAGATGCTTTAGTTTCTGCACCTGTTTTGCTCAGTATCTTGTTAGGCTGCTTCTGCTTCTACTATATGTCATACTAATAGGGAGAAGCAAAACAGGGAGAAATTATGATGGATATTAGTTGATCCTCTTGTTATTGCTAGATGTGATTATTGCTTTTTCCTGCTTGGGCTCCCTCAGTGTACTCCTAACAGAGTGCGGCTTATTAAAAAGCTCTGCTGTTTAAGTTTTACTGGCATAATAACCAGTTCTCTCTTTATGGTTGTTCTGAAGTTGATTCAGTAGCCACCTGTCAGTTTGTGAAACAAATGTTAGATTTTCCTAATGACTATTAAGATTTTCCATGGATTTTTCTCCCATTGTATCTCTCTGAACTTGTCCAGCGCTGTGTTTGTGCTCGTGATTTATGCTTAGCAGGTGTTTGTTTGCTATGGGTTTCTAAATGTTGGCTTCCTACTGTAAGGAAAGAATGGGAAGGTGGGAATGGGTTTATTATATTCTGTATATTGTTCTACAACGACAAAATGGATTTCCAGCTGACACCCTATGTGCTGCCACGAATTAAGCCACAAAACCCTATCTGTATCAGCAATATACCAAGTAATGCAAGGGAATTCACAGTTAAGACTGAAGCTCCATTATTAACTCACTATATTGTGCCTGGATATTGCTGTACATATTGTTTGGTACATACCAGGATCACTGCAATAGGTAAACAAAAGCAGGTGAACTTACAATACAATTCAGTCTTCTCTATGAGATCCTGTGCCTCATTGTTTTAACCAGACCTTTTGTCTTTTGCTCAATTTTGGAAACCTAAATTGTGTCATTTGCTGTTTCACTTTTTCAATTTTAAAATGTCTGTTGAGGCTATGTGACCTGGTACAAAATATCCTTAGTGTTCTCTCGTGCAAATGCATTAAATATTTTAAATATGTTTCAAATTACAGTATTCACATAATTATTTAGATTAAAAATGCTAAAAACATCATTGCAATTAGCTAGATCAGTGAAACCCAATTTTGAAATTCTTATACTTTACTTGATACACTGTACAAGATCTTACCAGAAACATTGCAATGTGTTTTACAAATCATTTTTGCCCCTAATTCTCACAGACATTATTCACTTTAGAGAGGATAACTACTGCTGTGAAGCTGTGGACTGTTCAGTGTTATTACCAGCATTTAGATTTTCAATCCTGTACCTGTACAAATGCTAGAATCCTATAGAAATCTTACCTTTCCTTGTTTCCTTCCTTGTCCTGCCCCTGTACATGTGGTGGAATTCTGGAGAGAACTTACCTTTCCTTAGTCCACAAAAGCTTCTGAGGCTGTTCCTATCACCTGTGGGATCATCACCCAAAGCCTCCCAAGTTGGTAGAAAAAAAATTTATAGCTTTTACTGGGCTTTGGATTATTCTGCATTTTAACACACCTTTCCCAGCTGGGCTCATACATGCACAGTTCCCCTTTGTCCCCAAAGACAGGTCCTACTCAGCGTATGAGTTATCATTTACTTGTGTCCTTCAGGGACTCCATTGCATTTTGGTCACCTTTTTCTCCCAAGCTGGTCTTGGTTTTTTTCCAGTGCTGCTGTCTGAGTATGATATGGAGGTTTTTTTTATTGTTACATTCTCATCTTGTCCCTCATGTTTACTCAAGTAGTCACTGGCATGATCTGTTGTTGACTCTTAAGGTTGTATAAAATTTTGACCTTTTCCTGGTGACTTATGATGGCATTGCTATGCCATAAAGGTGAAGGAAGTTATTGCTCAGCTTTCTGGAAAAAAAATTGAACCAACCCAACAAAAAATACTGCAAAAACCTGCAAGTACTTTAGTACTGTAGGCTGGTTTTGATTCACGTTAAAATCGTGAATCTAAAGGTTTGAATCATCATTTCACTTGAAATTAGAGCCTTCTATAAAGAATGAAATCTTAACAACAAACCAACACACTTCTCTGTGTTTGCAGGATTCTGCAAAATTTACTTTTAAAGCATAAAAACATTTTACTTATCCTTTGCATGAATTTAGTTACTGGTCTTTATTCTTCAGCTATTCAGTGTGTTCAGAAATTACAATGCACACAATTTTGTTTATCACATAACTTTCCTTTGGATCATTGAGATATACACTAGAGCCAAGATTGGCTGTCATTTACCAACAGAAGGTTGTTATTTTTGTTGTTAAGTGTCTGTGTGCTGTTTTGACAATAACTCTTCTGTTTCCTTGTCTCCTCTGCTTAATCTTCATAGGACTTACAAGATAATTTAGAAGATCTTCTGAAGACTGCTCCCTATCAATATTTGTTAGGTCCATTTTGTAACTCTCATTTGAGGAAGGTGTCATTTGATTTATTTCTTTATTTGGATATTTACTACTCTGTATTATGAGTACCCAGTCAATGCTCTGGGCTCTATTGATAGCATTTTAAATATGCACATAAATAAATAGAATTTCCAGCTGTCACAAGATCCATCAGAGCCCAGCAACAAAATGGATATAACAAAAATAATTTGTCCCTACAAAGTGACTGATAGTTCCAGTGACCTCACTGGAACAGGAGCTGTACATGATTACCATAGAACCATCATGACATCACCAATCCCTTCCACCTGTATTCTTATAGGATAGGGACACAAAATGGGCTGAAGGTCATAAAACATGATTTTTATAATGTGAAGGAAGGCACTGTGTAACAGTTATAAGAGAGATGCTTCAAATATCTGTAAGACAACCCAAGAAAAAAAAAAATGGATGTAAGAAATCCCAATTACATCACTTGAATCATTAGTCTTAATCTGGTACATCAATTTCTATGGATTTTTCCATAATTTTATTGGTTTTAAAAGGACACAGCCAAAGTTATAATAAGCTTAGTTAGCATTTAAAGAATACTGACACAAACTACCTGCCAGACAAAATCACACACACGTGTGGGGTTGTAAAATCTGAGTTCTGATACTGTACCACTGGAATCCTTTTTATCTCACAAAGTCTGCAACAATGCTCTGTAGCTCTTGAGAGAGGGACTTTTTTATACAGTGTTTGAATCACCTTCCTTTTAAATGCTGCTAACTGTGAAATTAGTGTTGTCCCTCAAAGTGCATGAGAATAATTGTCAGTAATTGAACACAGTTTGGGGGCTAATTATACAGAAATTGATATTAAAAGAATACTACAAGATTGATTGAGTTTTGCAGTTCATATTTAGTTTTCAAATTACTAGAGTTGAAAGGCTGTGGTAAGAAACAATAAAAATCCATTCAAAGCTGCTAAAGCAAATTAAGGTTTACTAGTCTTTTGAAAGACAAGTGATCCAAGTGAGGTAATGTAGGGAGGACAGTAAAAATGTTCTTGAAATTTGCCATAGATTTAAAATATCAGGTGTTTTAGGATGATGTACGTTGAGCGCATTTAATTTTTCTATTTAATTTCCATTTAACTGGCTGGAGTTTCTGTTTTGGGTTGTCTCAAAAACAGGGAAGAAATGCCTTCTTTAGGTGTATCAGCTCCAGAATTTTGTTGAGGATCCATGTGAGCCAGAACATGCTGAGATGTGAGAGGAGCATAGACTGTCATGACCTTGATCTCTGCAGAAAATTGGTTTTGGGGAGAACTTTTTCTAATTGAAAACCCTCTTGTCTTAATCATAAAGTATCATAAGTAAATGGGATCATGGCAAAAGTAGAGAATATGAACTTAGCTTTGTTCCTCATGATGGAAGGAATCTTGCAACCCTGGGAGCAGTTGAAGCACTCCCAGATTTTCCTGGGAGAGGAACAGTAAAACAATAAGAGAAAAGAAAGAGAAATCATGTACACTGTTGCATGCCATAAACCCAGAGGATTTCAAACCTATCCCATATTTCACTGCAGCCAGAAATTGCTGGGCAGTTAGGGAAAAAAAAAGTCAAATAAACATTTATCTTTCCCCCCAAATTTATTGGAGTAGTAATATTTCCTTTTTAAAGTAGTAGCATGGAGGGACCACGAAGGGATATTTTAAACATACATGTGACAATGCAGAATGTTTGAGATGGGAAAATCCTACACATGAAACATTATAGAAGGCAGGCCTAAAACAATTTCATTCAGGCTTTGTTTTTTAATTGAGCCATAGAAGTATTGTGAGAAAGACAATATCCTTTTATGATTAGTCTATTTTTCTATAAAAATATCATTCCTTCTATATAAAAAAATTAGAGAAAGTTTTTAAGAATAATTGTTGATATTTTTCTCTTAAAATAATTATAAAAACATTTTTACAGCAAAATTTTAAACAAATACAGTCTAGATAAGTATAAAACAAATATTGTCATAAAATATTTCTTTTAAATCTGCTACATTTTGAGTTCCATGTAACTGTTTGGAGGGTGAATGTCTTGCTGTAAATTTTACAATATTATTATGTATCAAGTAATTTGGGTATTACAAAAGCAGTGAATATTTACACTGATAATAAAAGTATTTCTAAAATGAAATAGCAAGCATTGGAAAATAACTGAAATGCAAGTCAGTAAAAAAAAATCAGTTTCCCTCAATTAAGACAAAATTCAAGACTAAACATTTAAAAAAAAATATTTCAGAATGAAAAGACATGGGGAAAGACTGCATTACACTTGCAATCTCTAAAGGATCATAAGTAAGGAATTCAGAAATATTTTATGATATTAGAAGAAGCAATAGTTTTGCAAATTGTGTGAAATGCCACAGTGGTAAATATATGCAGAGAAACTAACAGCCACCCAATGTTCAGATACTAAACATGATTCATTTAGTGAGCAATTAAAATGTTATGGGGATGAAGCCAAAGTGTTCTTTCCTGGAGGAGATGCCACTGGCTAAAGTTACAAGCAGTGGAAAAGGAAGCACACTTAGCTATAACAGCCCACTGCAAATGCATATGATTAAACAAATTTATCTACCAAAATGGATGTACAAACCACAGGTAATGAGTCTGATGGAGGCTTTAATGCATAGGGGTGCATTAAATCTACACCACATTGCTATAGGTCCCAATGAGCTTTCTAAAGCAGCTCTGCCACGTAAAACCCAATTAACTCTTGGAGTTAAATATAAACTGAACTTCTCCAGATGGCTCAATCATTTGGAGTTAATTTAGATACTTCTGCCTGGGTTAATAGTATGGTCACTGTGCAGAAACAACAAACAAACTTACAGGAGCTTCAGAGATAAGAAAGACTGGAATAAAGAGAACAACCTACAGTGGTTCCCCAGAACAGGAGGTGAAGGGATCACATTTAGACTCCCAAACACAAGAGCGCTTTCAGTTTGGGCTATCAGCCAAGAAGCCTGGCAAGTCTAATTCTATAAGGAATTTATTCCTTCAGCTCTTTTCAGACGAGGTTTGCAAGAATTAACATTTTTCACAATTCTATCCACATCTGATCTTTAGAGTATCTTGTTGCAGACTTTGAAGGGTATGGACAGCATGGAATCAAGTAATTACTACTCACCTGCTGGGTAGTGAGGAAATTCAGCTCCCAAGTCAGAATGTGGAATTTCTGTAGGGGAAAGAAGATTAGACTCAACAGAAATGCACTTTTTGTTCAGCCTGAAGGAATTTGGTTATACAGAAGAAAATAGTGACAGAAAGCTAGACTTGACCCTGTACAAATAGATCCAAGTGTGTGCATGGAATACTTGAACATATTCATCCATGACTTCTTATGGTTCAGCACTTCCTTCAAACAATACATAATGGCAATAGGTTGAATGGCAGAAGGAAAACCTTTGGAATACAGAAGACACAATTCTGCAGGTACTGGAATGTTTTAAGATTAAGCATGGTTTGCAATCTCAGCCGTGTTCAAATAGGGACTATTTGAATATTTACTGACATATGCTTGTAACCCTAAAAAATGTTACAGAATGCTCCAACTTCTTTCACTTCAGAAAGTCTATTGTGTAATGCCTAAGAAATCAGGCATTAAAATAAAAATATCCCATATACAAATGATGTTTTGACAAATCCTGCTGTTCTTGCTGAAAGGACTATATATTATACAAATTATTATATAGTAAAACTTCTGTTTTGAAAAATCAGTGAATTATTTTGCTTTTTTCTCTCTATCACTATCACTGCCATATTAAAATATGTTAACTGAGATTTGAATGTTACATTCCTGGCAGGAATTTTCACTGCTGGGAATGTTGCCTTTGCTTTAGCTGCCTTAGAAATAAGAGTCCAAGGTCAATATGAAAACAGATTTTCCTTTAAAATAATCCTTCCTTACAAACAGCTCACACATATTATTGAGTAGTACAACATAACTCTAACATTGCAGGGTTTCACCAGAAAAATCTTTCAAGCTTTCAATAGCTTCACAGCCATGTAGTTTGAAAAAGAAAACTTCAAAGACCAGCCCTAAATCCTAGTCCTTCTACATGACTGCAGTCTTAGCAAAGTTCCTCCTTATTTTCTTTGTGATCTTTCATGATTTAATTAGAAAAATCTTTAAAAAACTTTTCTTTATTTTTTTTTTTTTTTTTTTACTGTAGTAGTATAACATCTGCATTTTCAGCAGTATGCTGTTTAATCACATTGGGTTATAAAGTGAAATTCTTACTGCTCAGTGTAATATCTTGTAGAACCATGTGTTTGGTCTTTTAGTGTCCCTGACTCATCATCTTATATTCTTTCATCAACATTTTAATAGCCACTCTTAAAAATGTAATTTGATGGATAATTCTCTAAACCTGTTTCAGTTTTGTTGTTTCTTTAAAAAGTTATGTCCCTGCACATGTTTTCTTTCTGTGATTACTGCACCTGAAACTAATTTCAAGCACTCAAAGACAGCCTTAAGCCCAGGGCCAGCATAAGCTCAGAAATTGATAGTTATGCCAGGTTATGGCGTGTTCTGATTATCAGGTAGGACAATTTTGCCAGTGTCAGGTATTTCACTTTTAGCTCCAACATGTGTATTTGTAATGTATATTTAATATTTTATATCTAGTGTATGGCATGTAGTGTCATTTGAGTATAAGCAGCTGAATCCTGGTTTGACCCTTTGTTCAGTCCCTATGTGCTTTATCCACAGTTCTTGCAGTCAGCAGTTTCTGTCTCTGTTCCCTCTTAGTCTAAGCTAGTAAGTTGAAAAAGGGGAATATTTATTCCTTTATTCTCAATTCACAAGTAGCTGTCACAGAAACCAGGGTACTAGACTGACTAGGAAAGCCCCAAAGAGTATCACTGCCGTATTCTTCCTTTGACAGAGTTTGTCTTGTCTTTAAAGTTTTTTGCTTTTTTTTCTTCCCCTAGGAAATAGGGAAATTGAAACTACTCCACTGCATAAAGTTTAAAAAACTAACCAAACAAAAAAGCTCTAAAATCAAAACCCTGAACTGAATAAAAATCTTTAAGTTGTCTGTGATTGTTAAAGGAAATTCCAGAAAGATAAATAACAATAAAACAGAGAAAAGAAGGTATAAGTGCTAAATATCTGAGGGGGAGTCTACACCTAAAACTTGAAGACATACTTCGAGTTCTGATTTGGAAAATGACTATGCAGTACTGTGCATTATGGAAGCCATATGTGCCTACTTGGGTTTTTTAACCACATGGTGCAGAGTGGCCAAAAAATGAGAGTATTTTTTTTCCTCTGTCTTAAAAGAAACCCAAACTGCATACAGATTTCTACCAAATATTTAACGATGCACTAGAAAACTACTATGTTTCTATAAGAGTATGAACAGGAGAAAAAAAAAATCACAATGTTGTCCTTATTTTCAGATGGTGCTGCTGAAATCCTCATGTCTTGCCATGCCCACCTTGTGCTTTCTTAAGCAAAATCTTTAAAGCACTTTGGTCCTTGAATAGTGTTGTACTGGATATATGCTTTTGACCCACAAGTGATAATTATGAAGCCCTGTTCCTAAGGTGGAAGGACTCTGTGTTGCAACTTTTATTACTAGTTAATTCTTTAAAAAGTAATAATCAGAGCCATTGTCTGAACTCAATTTCATTACACATGAGCAAATCTGGAATAAAGTTACTGCAGTCAGGTTAAAGTCAATGAACTAGATCAGATTTATATTGGCTCGACTGAGATCATAAATTGGTCCTGTAATTGGACCTTTGGTTTTAAATAAAACATTTGCAATTGGCTGTTCTGCCCAGAGAACAGACAACTGTATCTTGACAGAGTTCTGAACCTATTAGAATTAGTTGGGAGAGAGTGACTAGATGATGAACATCAACTCCCATAAAAGAGAAGTAAAACTGCAAATAGAAAAGTGCTGAATTTGAAGTAGATTATCCTTAAACTTCTATCTGCATTAGCAGAGCAGGAAGAATGTGAATTTAAAATAAATGTGTGATGAGGGTGTGGTATCTATGGCACTTTTTAATTTTTTTTTTTTTTTTTTAACTTAAAAAAAAAAAGAAAAAAAAAAAGCTGTAGCTGGGTTTAAGAGACTGACTGGACATTTGCAGATGGAGAGAATTAGATGCATTTCAGCATTTTCCACTTGAGTTTTATCCAAAAGGAATTTGGTTCATGTGGTTCAATACCACATCATGATGTGAATCAAAGCACAGAACATCAGGACAATCAAAGATTCACTTCAAAAGCACAATGCTGATCTAAACTAAAATGGCACTAACATGAGAAGAACTCCCAGGTAGAGAGAGCTATTTGTAGGCTTTGCTGAAGATTGTTTATTCTCTCAGTGGAAACTCTTACAAAAAGGCCCTGAGTGAATCCTCACTGTTCTTTAGAAGAGGACATGGCAAGAAGGCCTGTGAATCACTTGCTTGAAACAAAGAGAAAATTATCCTGTCAAGATCAAACTATCCTTTCTGAGTTTTATCCAGCTAGTATAAGAATGGTATATAAGACTTCTTTTAGGACTGAATTTCTCCTAAAATAAATTATTCAGAAAGGAACAAGGATGTACCCAGTTAATACGAGCTCTCCTGCTGACCTTTAAGAGAACACGTCAGTTGTAGGGTAGATACTTTTAGCCCAAACCAGCTAACCTGGCAAGGTTAAGGGCTGAAAACCAGCTTTTGCTCCCTTTTACAGAACACCTTCCATGGTCAGTGCAGATGAAATCCCCAACGTGTTGATGTCACCTTAACACCCTTTCCACAATCAGGCTTTTCATTAAAAGGGGTGTCTGTCTGTCTGTCCATGGCCTGAGACATGGGCATAAATCTGGGAGTTAACTGTGCACACTACAGAGACAGCCCGAAGGGAATTAGTTCTTTTATTTAAGAATAAACTGTCTCTGACTGCTGCTTGGGCATGTGGTTCCTTCAAGACAAAAAGGCAAGTAACTGGGTTACATTTAGAAAAATTATTTTAATGAACAGGAAAATGGCATTTAATCTTTTGGTGCATCCTGCATTTTATGAGTAAATTTCATGGGAAACTGTGTAAATGGAACATAATTATTTTTAAAATAGAATCCTTTGTTATTAGCTGCATAACTGTCGTGTGTACATAAAGCACCCTGCTGCACAGACAAAAGACTGGAAAAGTTTCCTGGAGAGTTACTGCTATTGAAAGAATAAAAATTGAAGCAGTGGGATGAACTTTTGGTTCACAGACTCAGAAACTGAATGTTAAACCTGGCTGAGAGAAAATCACTTTATTCTGATAACCGGATTAGTTAGAACAAAAATAGAGAAAATTAAGAACTGAAGAGCAGAAAATTAAGGTGGAATGCAATTTAAAGAGTAAGTAGATGATGTAGGCTTTCATTTTCATCCCCCCTAGTGTCCAGCTAATTAAAATTACAATCAAAATGAAAGTCTAAACTTGTAAATATCTTTAGCTAATGATTTTGTCTTTTTAATCATCTTCACATTCAAAGACTTTATTTTATTCATTTAGAGCTTTACAATAAAATGAAATTGTTTTCCTCTAGTAAAATCCTTTTAATTTTCGTTATCTGTTTCTTTTTACATCATACATTATGCATTTTCCTCTTTTATTTCTAATTTCTGCACAGTATTCTCTACTCTTATGGTCTGTGCTCCTCTTAGGCGTTTGCTTAAAACTGTTATAAAGTTAAATGGAATAAAGTGCTATAATGTAAACTTTTTGCTTAGTGAAAAATCCCTGGAGTTGCATCTTCTGGCTCACAAACTGATCTAGACAAACAGCAGCTTTCTTCATAAGGTACATCTACAATGAAATTTTAAGCCACTGATCACATAATACTTATTGTTCTGTCTAAATTTAAAATTTTATCTCCTTTGTTTCCAAGACAAAATAATGGATTTGCTCCAATTTATCAACTGCTATTTGTGGAAAATGGCTGGGTTTTTTCTGTGACTTCTTAGGTCCTTTTTGGTTTGCATGCTTATTTCGCTGTGACATTTATAAAAGAACATATTTTGTTTTGCTTCAAAATTAGTTTTTATTATGCAAGTTTTCAAAAGTGTGCTGAAGAAACCTTGAAACTGCTGCTTGGTGATACAATTTTGTCTTAATGACTTCCCTTATTTTTTGTCATAGGAATTTAATTTTATTTTGCTAGACAACATTGACTTAAAATGGGTACTAGAGTTGTAACTTAGCCATAAGAATGTACTTCAACACCATACAGATACATTTATTTTGTAAACTAGCTAATTTCAACTTCAGTGTTACTTGTATGATCCGGCTACACTGTCAAATCTGAGGATTCTGCACTGGATTCTGGGTGTTAGCCTGGATTCTGAGCTATGCTGGAAAGATGGGATTGTATTTTGTGTATTGTAGTCAGAGAATCCCACAAACAGGCAGTGCCAACACCCAGGTGAAATACCAGAAGTTCAAAATACTCAGATTTGGCAGCTGCTGATGGACAGAAATGCAGTGTGGATGCATCTAAAGGTTGCACCTTTAGCTTTACAGAAAGGTGTTTCTCATCTGTAATGACTCTTCTGGATGCTTCAAGCCATATCTCCACAGGAGATTCATGTGTGGGTTTGTAATTTTCTACCTACCTTTTTTGACCTACCTGGGAAGATTTGCACATCAGTCCTTACTCTGATATCTGAATTATCTTCAAATAGGTAAAATTTATTAGCAGCACAAAAGACCCTAAAAACTATCATAAACCATCTGACATGTTTTAGATGTTATAAAACTTCTAGCTGGAAGAAAACATTTTCATTTGTTGATCTTTCCTTTTCTTGGACATTAAGAGGGAAGCATGTTAGTATTATACACTTTTTTGCAAGATAATGATCAGTTTTATATCAGTGCACATATACAGATCTCTCCTGGAACAGTCCCATTTTACACTGGTAAAAGCAAGTCCAGATTTTGGCCCAGCATGTTTTGGAATCTCTAACAACACACAGCCCCTGGTTCTGAAAGGCAACTTTCATCTGGCTGCCTGGAAGATCTCCAAGAGCCTGTGCTCTGCAAGGTTTGAAAGGGATTAACTGCATACTCTTGTGCCTTTAGAATCAATATAACATATGGATTGGCCTCATCTTCCTGAGCTGCCACTGACTGCAAAGGGAGTATTTGTACAATTGGGGAAGATGTAATTGGGCTTAAAGGCTCTGTGTTTTTTATGTGCAGAGTTAATTTATGTGAATGCATTAATGTTCATACATCAGTCATTTTGCTGGGTCATCTGCCAAAAAGAGTGCCAGGACTTTGCCTATATATACAAAGATGAACACGAGCTTTGAGAGCCCTCTAGTCCCAAGACATTTTTAAAATAGCCAATGCTTACTTAATCATTTTATACTGTTAATAGATCAATCACTGCTCTTGGTTTGGATATGATATTAAAGATCTTTAAATACAGAAGAATAATTGCATTCAAAATCATCAGAACAGAGAGGTTTGCTGCTTAGACACTTCTGTGAACAGCTGTACTGCGTTGTACTGAGGTGCTATGAGGGAGGTGTCCAGAATCTCTGAGCTTGTGAGCTGCTAATGATGAGAAATGTTTTAAAATAGCCAGGAATAAAAGTAGACTGTAAGACAGCTCTATGCAAATAGGATCACAGAATGGTTTGGGTTGGAAGGGACCTTAAATACCATCTAGTTCCAAAACCTGTCATGAGTAGGCACACCTTCCACTATCTCAGCTTGTTCCAAGCCTTGCCCAACTTGGCCTTGAACAATTCCAGGGGTGGGGCAGCCACAGCTTCTCTGGGCAATCTGTGCCTGGGCCTCGCCACCCTCACAGGGAATAAATTCTCCCTAACACCTAATCCAATCCTCCTCTGTCTCACTCTGAAGCCATTCTCCCTTGTCCTATCTCTCCAGGCATAAGCAAAGGAAGTGGTGTCTGTAGAAACTGTGCCAGTAAGAGGTTGTGGCCTGGGAGGATGGTGATAGAAGGGGAAGCCTGGTGGTTCTCACCTGTGCTCTCTTCCACTGTCTGATCTAACATCTCGCTTCCAAAAAGGGTGGTTTGGCTTGTGAATGTGCCCTCCTGATACTCTCTTCATGTCATCTCTAGTGCTTCTGCCACAGCTTCAGCAAACCAGGCCATCTAAAAAAGAATTTCATAAAAACACATTAGCTTTTTGGTCAGTGACCAAACTGGCCCATTGTATAAGGACATTGATTGGGAACCAGAGCAGGCAGAAGGGAGAAGAGGCTGCAGGGCCAGGAATGCCAGGAGCACTCAAAACAGTGGAAAATTGAAACTCAAGAGAGGAAAGCTGCTTAACTAGTTGAGGACAAGGCTGGAGTGTTATTTTTTCTTCTTTTGTCTAGGACCTCAGTTAAGTTTCATTGGTCTTCTGTACGTACAACTCTGTAGCTTTTAGGCACAAGAAAGCAAATTTACCTTCTTTTAAAAAACCTACAACTACACAATATTCAAAGTAGTATTTTGGTATATTTAGTTATGAGTTTCTACATATTGTTTTACCTTTAAGAATTAATAAGGGCTGGAATTTTTAAACTGGAGTCTATAGTGGACTTTGGAGAGGCCTGGGAAGTTGTTAGCTGTTTTTTTTTTAGGTCTGCTTAAAAAATAATGCCGCACTAGAAAAATAGTTCTTTGTAGGAAAACAGACTAAATACTGTTTAAAACAGCAGATTGTGTGACTGCTAGGTAGATGAGGCATCACCTCAGGAGAGAGGTGCTGCTCTCTGAAATAGAGATGCTTTGTGTCAAAAAATAGTCTAAACTAGAAAAGTTTGAGAACACTTGATCGATGGCTTTTTGCTCTTAGTAACATTGACCTTCAGTGGCTTGAAATACTATTGTAATTTTTCAATTTGCTATTCTAAAATCCAGATTTCATAAACATATTATTATCTTTCCATTATGATTACTTATTGCCTCCAAGGTCTACAATGCTTTCCTGTAACATCTAAATGGAAATGGGATTAGGATGAGATTCTGTCACTCAGGGGATTTGTGGGAAAAGGTGGGGATGTGCACAGAAAAGGTCATTTCTTAGGGGTGAGATGAATAAAATGACACTGAGTTATGAAAAAGGACAGCAATAACAGTATTAGCCATTTTGCATGGGTTTAAATGGATTGTTTTTTGTTGGAGACACTAATGCTGGAGAACAATGCACTGTTATTTTCTTGCCTTTCATAACATCCTTAAATAAATAATAATAAAAAAAAATCAGCTCTTAAAACATCCACATTATTTCAATGTGGTTCTATTTGCATTCTGACTGCTGAATGCACTTTCTTTCTGACTGTTTGTGGGATAACTTAACTAACAAAATTTAGCCCATAAATTGGTACTTTCAAGTGTTTGCTCTGTGCATTCCCTTTTTTGCCACCGGAGTCATGATTTTATAGATAGCTTAACTGGCTGAATATGATATTTGAATGGACAAGTAATTAATAATGTACTCCATTATGATTCTTCTGGCAAACAATAATTGTAATTAAATTGGTATATGTGGCCTGTGGCTGAAAGATCAGATCAGTGCTCTTTTCCTGTGAAGAGCAGAACTGTCCAACTTCTCACTGATCTTGTTTTTCAATTTTTCTGTTTTAAAAATGCTGGTCTGTCTGCCAGATCAAAGTAACATGATGCTTCAAGTAATTGCATTTTTTCTTTATAAAGTTTAAAAGTGTGAAGTATACGCAGTGTAAGATAATGATTAATGTTTTCTGGACCCCAGTAGTAGAATATTTAATGCTTCTGATCTTATGGTACTTTTATTTAGATGCATTACTCTATAAATGCACTTGGCTAAAGAGACTTGACATTTTTTTAATGCGAGAGGCTCAGATAATCATGGCCAAAAAAAGAAGAAAAAAATCCCTGCCTTCAATTTGCACTTGATGCAATTAAGAAATAATCAGTGGACCTGGTAAAGTACAGAGCTACTTCACAATTAAATAAGGTAATTTCTAGTGCAATGCATACTGAGCAAAAACAGCTCAAGAGGAGAAATGTTTTGGTCAAAATTAAATTAATAGATAACACGAGGGATACAAATTGCTATGAAACATTGGATGAACTGCTCGTGGTGTGCCACGCTGGGTAGCGGAAGGCGTAGGAACAGCTTCAGGGGAGCAAACTACAAAAGGGCTGAACTTGATCGTGCAGATGTTTAGAAAATGTTTCTTGTATTGGTAACAATCTTGCATTGTCCAAGGTTTTCTGGAGCACAAACTGGTGAGTAAAGCATCATTCTTGCACAGAACTGATTCTTTCTTTCTCAGATACACTGATAGTTTCCTGGAAGTGTGGAAATCACGATACTTCCAAGGTATACAAAAAAGGTAAACAGTGGTGAGAATACATATTTAGTATCACATATTCCTGAAAATCTTACTATGATGAGTTTACACGCCAAATCTTAGGACTCTTTCACCTATCTATTGCCTCCTAGTGCATTTTATATTATATTTCCAATAGCCTCTACAGCAACATAAAGCTGAAAAGGATTTCACTGCTTTTGACTCTTCTACTTCGATGCAATCCCTGAATGGGTCTCCCAGGCTAAGGGAACAGGATTTAGTTGCAGGTGTGAACATTTGTGTGCTTTCTTCATTTCTCTTTCAATCTACCTCCTGTCCCACAAGTACAGTTGCTTGTGCCACACACCTCTTTTGTGACTGCAGTAAGTCACCTATCTCTTCAAAAGACTGTTCTCTTGCTCAAATATATCAAATTGGGAAAAAAAACACCAGTGTTTTCTTTCTTAAACATGCCTTTTTGGGCAGAAATTTAGTTTTGCATGTTGCTCAGTCTTGGTGATGTGAAAAGTTTTGATGCCTTCTGAAACATACCCAAAAAACCCCAGTTTTAAGTTTCTCTCCTCAGACTTCCCCACATACTTTGGCTGCCAGGTCCTGGCAGCAATCCACCCAGAAAAGAAAGGAAGGTTTATATCCCAACACCTGTGTGAGTGGGCAAAGGAACTATTACAACCCTCAAAGTGTTATGGTACGAAACATTGACTCCTAGAAAAGAATGGATAAATCAAGTAACCCCTTGCCCTGGGTGGCACAAAAATCTCCATGACACAGCCAGCTGACTACTATGAGCCTTACTTAATATTTATCCGTACATAACAGCTAGTCCTTAACTTAACTCAGTCCCCTCAGGATGTGCTAAATAGCTTGGAAACCCCGGCTCTGCTCTAGGGAAGCCGTGCTCCTTCAGCGCTCTGGAAAAGACGCTCCTCAAAGTAACGGGAGCCCCTCCTTGCTGTGAGAGAAGACAGGGCTGCTCCTCGGGGTTCTATGGAAGCTGCCCCTCAGGAGCTCTGGAAGCCGCGGGGGCTCTCCCTCAGGGTTTCCCGCCTTCGGGACTCGCGGGCCTCCCCTGAGGGTGCGCATCCCTCAGCGCGGTGCGCTTCTCCCCTCAGGCGTTCGTCCCTCAGTGGCACGCACCTCACCCCTCGAGGGAGTTCCTCCCCTCAGGTGTGCTCCCCTCCTCAGGTGTGCTCCCTTCAGCGACACATCCCTCCCCTCAGGTGTGGTCCCCCAGGTGTGCTCTTTTCCTCGGGCGCGCTGCCCTCAGTGACACGCACCTCACCCCTCAGGTACGCTCCCCCCCCCCCCCTTCCAGCTGTGCTCCTCTAAGCGACACAACTCTCCTCTCAGGTGTACTCCCTCCTCTCAGGTGTACTCCCTCCTCAGGTGTGCTCCTCTCCTCGGCTTCTCTCCTCTCAGGTGCGCTCCTCCCCTCAGTGACGCGCTTGTCCCCTCAGGTGCGCGCCCGCCTCAGCGTCGCGCGCCGCCCCTCACGAGCCCGCCCCGCCCTTCCCCTCGGGCGCGTGCGCCGCCCGCCGGCGGGGGCGGGGCCTCGCTTTCGAACGGCGGCGGCGGCGCCGGGCGGGAACATGGCGGGAGCGCGGGCTCTGCTCCGGCACTGCCCGCTGCTGCTGCCGCAGGACCGCCGCGGCACCGCCTACGAGGGCTTTGTCACTGCCCAGGTACCGCAGCCCGGGCGCCGCTTGGCCGGCGGACTTTACTCCAAGGCGGAGGGGGGGATTGCTTCCCGCCCTGCCGGGTCTGGGGAGGGGGAAGCGCTTCCCGCCGTGCCGCGCCTGGTCTGAGGGGGAAGCGCTTCCCGCCCTGCCGGAGTTCCTGGCTGAGCCAC